>NC_042495.1:93891376-93899580 GCF_005508785.2 Acyrthosiphon pisum
CCCCCCCAGCGGGCAGGCCTATGGTATATACGATCGGTAATCGTGGTCGAAACAACGGTTTACTTTGCATCCGAATTTACAACAAATACAAAAACAATAAGAATGATTAGTAAACACTTCATATTTGGTCTTCAATATTATAACCACATAATATCAACGCAGTTTATTGATGTAGCTACTGTTTTTCAGAGTAAAATAAAGTTTTGTACAATATTAGATACCTAATGTGTTTGTAATATGTATATATTGTTATTATTTGTTGACCTTGTTTACATAACATTACCACTGTGTAAATAATGAAGTTAATTATTCGATATGATTTTCATTTGTTGAGAAATTCCCTATGTTCATGTATCTGACATCCTTTTTAATATTAAATTACAAAGGTTGGCGTTAATGAAAATAATTAACTCAAGCTAAGTTAAGTTAAGAGGAAATAAGATCGATAAGCTAACGGTTAAGAATTGTACATTTAACTCGATAAGTTAAAAGTTAATATGGAAAAAATATTAAGTTAACTCATTTAAAAAAAGTTAATATACTTCTTTAATCCCATAAAGAGTGACTGCGTTTTTTCTAGTTTCCTACATTATTATAATAAACAATTTTTTTGAACTTTTATCGAAATGCACAGTGTCTATAGCAATTTTACTTGATATAATTATTAAATATTTAAATATATCACAATAAATAATTTTACAAATATTATTTTTTTATATCAAATAGAAATTTAAGGTCATAATATAATAGTATGCGTTATGCGTATCTAATCCACTATATCATATTGATACGGTGTGGTAAATTATGTCCAAGACCGTCTCATATAGAAATTAATATCACTCAGTTTTTAGGTGTCACGTCGTATTCTTTATTTATTTCTTTATTTCTTTATTACATGTATGGGGCGAGAGAGGTTCACGAGTGCGTTGGTCAGGCCTACACGATGACGCGGTGACAGCTCGTATTCGACCGCCGATATTAGTCGTTCGGCCCTACCACAATAAATAAGGAAATAGCAATCAGGGTGACAATGGGGGATGTAGTGCTCCGCCGATAGCGCTGAACTTAAACAAGCGGTTACTACTCGGCGGAAAGGAGCTAGGGTTGGCGGTACTTAAGCGTGTGGCCGGGGGGGAGAGCGGGGTCGGCGGCGATAGTCGTGTATTGTCCTAATCCCATCGGCTTGAGATCGCCGCGCTAGTTGGTGTGGATGATCGTAGAGTCGCGGCTTTGTACCGATGGCTACTTTTGGCTAGATTGGGAGCCGCGGTCGACGATTATATTATATGCCATGTTCGCATCGCCGTCCCAAGTGGTCAGCGTCGTCTGGTACGCCGGCTTGTTGGTCGCCTTGTTCCACAGCTACTATGGCTGGCTGCTCCTGGATCGCTAGTCACAGTCGCGTTCGTCTCGTCGGATCGGGCGTTCGACGCTGGTCTGCTCGGCGATGTAAGTTGGATCGCCGTCTTCGTCCAGTTTATTCTGCGAAGTCGGCGTTGGTCGGTGTTGGTCTCTGGTTTCATCAGTGTTTGAAGTTCTTGTGAAAGGTACTTGTTGACAGTTAGAGATGAAATTAAAGACTGGCCTAGTTTCTTGACTTTGATGTAATTGTTTTTGCGCTGTTTCAAGGTAACACGCTCAAAAAAAAAAAAAAAACATAAACAAAATTGTTGGCAAAAATTGTGTAATGAAAAAAGTGCAATGTTTTATGGTGCTCTTTTTATAGTGGTATAAATTTGAAATTTAAACCATAGATTTGAACCAATTTACCATTATTACCTTAGCCACCTAATAAAGAATCCAAATTTATGACATTTAAAAAAAAGTAACTGTGATGAAAAAATGAAAAGTAATCAATTACAATTAAAATAATAATACTGATTTTTATGTTCTTATATGTTAAAATTAAAATAATGAACTATGTTTGCCAACAATTTTGATTAAATTATTATTATTTTTTTTTTTTGAGCGTGTCTTTAGATTACCGATTCAAACTATTTAAGTGTACCTATCAAAAGGTAGTTATAAGAAAAAAATATTTAGCTCTTATAAATTAAACCTATACCAATTATTTTAGTTCAAAGTATTAAATATTAATGTATATTTTACTAATCTTTAGAGGACTATAGTCAATAAACTAGCGAACGTAAATTTATGATTTGATTGTCAAAATTTTCAGAAAAAAATAGCTTTAGCAGAATCCATTAAAAATATATTGGTTACTGTTTGAAAAAATAAAGTTGATTTTGCTCTTAGTACACCTGCGTGCTTAAAAATTTCGAAATTGTTATAAAAAAATTCCCTGTTAAGAATAAAGAAACACGTCTTTTTTCGTTTTAATGAAATTCCATATCATCGTTCCATAATCGTTAAAAAAAAGCCCTCGTACAATGACATAATTTACACCCTTTATAAAGCATTTGGTGTTGATGGTGAGATTGGGACTGGATAGTATTTGGTATACTGAGTATTTAACGGATTTTGCTTTATTGACTGTGGTGGTGATGTGTTTGGAGAAGTTTAATTTCTTATCCTCGTGGACGTCGAGGTACTTCATTGAGTGAGACCACTTATGTTTTTGAGTTTGGGCTACAGGGAAGTGGCAGTAGATCTGTGTGAAAACATTATCGCTGTGGTTTTGTGCTGGTTCATCGTGATACGCCACTCGTGGAACTATTTTTCCAGCGTCGTTAGAAGTGCTGGTGACAAAAAAAAGTGTCATCAGCGAAATTTGCCGTACGGCATTTAGAGTGAGCTGGCATGTTTTGGACGTTTAGGCAGAAAAGATTTCGAGCAAGACATGAGCCTTCAGGCACGACTGCGAGTATTTTACGAGTGGTGGAGTTTTCGCCTTCAATTTTTATGTGGAAGCTTCTGTTAGTAAGAAAATAACTGATGATGGTCGGCGATGGGGTCGTTGGGCACAGGGAGGTCGATCAGTTTACTGATGAGGCCGTCGTGCCAACCCTTGTCGAAATCCTTTTCTACATAAAGTAGGATTGCGGTGGTCTTTTTTCTTAGATTGAGATTAAGGGGGTTGCTTCATTTGTTATTTGGCGGTTCAAAGACGTTTTGAGACCTGGATCTCTGGTTCTCTACCAGCGAGATCTTAGGCGTCGATTTCAAGCTCCAGTTTTTTGAGAAGAACTCTGGAGTGATCGGAATGCATGATTAAGGATGTGCTACTGACGATACCGTTTGACATGTGTATTGTGAGGTTCTTGATGTTTAAGTGGATAGAAGTTTAATGTAGGTGATTTATTAAAGTTGTTGTTCTACCCATGTTTAAGGGTAGGGTTTGATTCTTTGTTTAGTGGTTGGAGGGGGGTAAGTTTTACCTAGAAGTTGGATGTGGGCATGAACGGAGAAAGAGTTTTTGTGGAACATCGGTTTAGATTGAGAATGAATAGAATTTTTGATAAACTTGAAATTTGCAGATTTTAGAAGGACCGAGTTTTTAACTATAGTGGGCATACCCGTTATCGTACGAATGCCGGTGTTTTGGACAGATTCGATGCGTTTCCAATGTGAGGGACCGATAAAGGGTGCCAGCATAAGAAAGAATTGGAGAGACGTAGAGTTTTAGAATGTTGAGTTTCGAAGTTGTTGGTGAGTTTGCACCCGATTGTAACGCCGAGGTATTTGGCATGATTGGACCAGTTCACTGGATGATTGTCGAATAGTAATGGTGGGATTGATGAAGTATTAAAACGTCCGAAAAGGATACCTACATTTTTGGTCGGGTTTATTTTGATTCTCCAGCGATGAAACCATGTGGTAGCTAGGTTGAGTTGGTGTTGTAGATTGAGTTTCGGAAATGTACTGGTATATATACCTATTTGGGTCACTATAGCTGTTGCTGATTGGTTGTAAGTTGTTGGTATGACGAGTCATCATCGCACCGTTGTCTGATAGTTGTCATTAGCACGGTGTGGTTTTTCCTAGTCATACTTTTGAAACTTTGTTGTGTATTTGTAACTGCTATTTGTAACTGCGTCTTATATTTGTTGAGTGTGCTTATTGGTTATTAGTGGTCCTAAAAAGGATCCAACCTCGGGTCGCGACCCAAATTAGGGCCACAGATGGTTTTATGGTTGGTCGCGAAATCATTGCATACGTCTTACAATAAATGTACATATTATTACTATTATTATTTTCAAAAAAACATTCCTGAAATATTCTAATAATAAAATAATTTGAAATAGATTATCTAAATGGTCTGGCGCGGGCTGTGCTCGGCCGTACCCACATAGCGTAGTAACAAGTACCTATATAATTTCTATTTTTGCTCATAATATTATTTCCCGAAACACAACAGCGCCCCTTGAAGCGTCCTTATCGTAGTTTTCATATAGATACGCATATTATTCGTATTGATGCATTATTCTTGTATAATGTATTTACTAGTTTATCGATCAGTCGTTCCGCTCTCGTTATACTCGTCACTACTCGTTAATCTATCTGCGTATAGTGCGTGTTTATTGATTTAATGAAATATTTTCGCGATATAACTTTTTGTAATGGCTAAGCATGCTTCCACGGAGGTAATAAGGTGATACGGGACTTCTGGGACACACTATATACCAGAAAACGTAGAGCTCAGTGAATACAGTTGGGTGAGAAACCCATTTGATATTTCTGTTAACCAAGTTGATGAAGATATTTGCGGAACTTCTTGACCTTCAAGCTGACAAAGTCGTAAAAGAAAGTTTTTCTCGCAAGTGCCTAACCCAATTCTTGGCACAGCTTAAAGATAGACCAATTTCAAAAAGAGAATCTGAAAAAGCACTACTACCATTCCCAACCATATATTTATGTGAAGCCAGATTTTCTGTTTTAGTTATCATCAAAACAAAGTATATAAATCGCCTTGATGCTCAACACGACATGCGATGTGCACTTTCGATGAATATAAATTCAAACATTGAAGAACTTATGAAAGTGTTCAGCACCAAGAAAGTCATTAATATTAAGTTTAATTTAATTAATGAATTTCATGTAAAACTTCAAAGTAAAAAATTAATAAATTCATATAATATTTAAGTATTTCAGAATAAAATATAGATTATAGATAGATGAATCAATAAATATAATAAATAAACATATTTTCCAATTTGATGATAATAATAAATAAATGAATTTTGAGTTTGCAATTATGATTTTTTTTTGGGTCGCCAAAAAGTTAAATTTAAAATTTTAGGGTAACGCGTATAAAAAAGGTTGGCAATGGGAACCACTTAACTTTATGTCGTACTCCGTTACAATATATTTATATATCTATTAACAAAATTATTTAATCAAGAAAAATAACAGAAATGATTGTATTGTTATAGTATTGGATTATTTTTATTATTATTTTGGTAATTGTATTTAATATTAATATATTTTACCATATTTTTAATATTACCATAAAAATGAAAAATTTCAATAATGTTTGAATTGATGCGAATTATTTTTAAATAAACTGAGGAAAGCTAAGTTATTTCCACTGTCAATTAAACTAGTTAAGGTCATAAGTTGATTATAAAATTAACTAACTAGTTAATGCCTACACATTTGGAAATTTGTATTACTTAATTACGAGCATATTATGTAGTGCATATTATGTAGTGCAATATGCATAGATTTTTATTAACTTTATTCCATACATATAAATTATTGTATTATGTTGATTATATTATTCGTCGATGGAGTAATATCCGTAGACAAAAATACAAAAATAATAAACAGCCGTTTAAAATTTAAAATTATAAATTCTTCATAATTTGTGAATGGTTCTAATACCTTACAAGAACAGGGCATTATTATATAATATATTAGTATTATGTGGATGGTGTCAGTGGCTTAGCCAGTGAGGAGCTTTTGTGTGTTTACCACCCATCCCACCAATGACATTTTTCCCAACTTAAATTTATTATTGATACGTGAAAATTCTAAAAACTTGGTTTAATTTTTACTTAATCCCTCCCTCCCCCCTGAACACTGGATGCGGTTATGTTTAGTGACCAGTGCACTATGTTTACTTGTTTTTGAATTACCTGAAATTTACTTGATCGCCTGGTTGGATTTTTATTTACCATTTTTCTTGACAAAATGTAGCCTATTTTCTTCCCCGAGGTCTAATCTATTGCTGTACCAAATTTCATCGTAATCGGATGAACGGTTTAGGAATGTATAAAGGACACAGTTAGTCGCAAATATTTTTTTGTCTGTTATATAATGTATAATGTATATTATAATATTATATAAATATCTACAAAATTGTATATATTATATAAATATACCTATACCAAATAGTACCAAAAAAGTACATATTACTGTCAAGGTTAAACGGAGCTATTTATATGTAATAAACAATAATGTGTGGGTGTACAAAAATTAATAGCATATCCTCTCATAAAAATCATATCACTCCAATTGAGTGGACGTATAATGGATAATAGACCTAAATATAGTATAACTATTAACTACAGCATCAATACTAAAAGCAAGGTCAATAATATTATATTTTATATAAAAATAACATAAATGCGATTATTAAATGCATATAAAACCATCGAACCATCGAACCTTTAATCATTTGACTCTGAATAACAGTTAAACAATAAACTTCGTTGATGCGTGTATGCGTGTAATATTTTATTACAAAAATGAAGTGTTTATTAATCAATCTTTTTGTTTTTGTAATTGCTGTTAATTCGGAAACAACAAGAAAACCTTTGTTTCTACCACAACTACCGGTTGTAAGTTCTTAATCAGGCATATCTGTCAATAAATCAACCATCGCATTGTACAAAAAGAATGTCCTCTAATTCTATATACGTAATGTGATACAGCTTAAAACGATTTTATAATTTTCTTCAGGGTGAATACAAAATAAATGTCTTAGCGTTGCTACGTTGTGCAGTATCGAATGAGCGATTTAAATTTAATTATTACCTAAGCAAACTGTCTGTCAATACCACAGAAATTAAAGGAAACGTAACCTATTATGAACCACTTGATGATTCGTATACTGTAAGTATAGAGTTATTATTATTAAATTGTATGTTATTTTCTTTTGAAGTAAGTTTAGTTGTTACAATTATTATTAAATCATCTATAATAATATAATATACATTTATTGTGGAACCAATTATAAATTTGACATTTTATTTACATGTTTCTCAAAAATAAGTACTTAACAAACACATTGACTTCTTAAATGATTGTTGATTTTTATCGTATTATGCTGGTCGATCCGATTTCGGCAAAAATATTAAAATCGTTTTCTTTATAGGTTGAGGCCAATTTGGCGGTAAAAGATTCTGTTGGAGGTTGGAAGGATAATGCTCATATTTTTAAGACACCTAAAGCTTGCACGTCACTCAAAACGTTGGCGGGAAAATTGTGGACACCAATAACGGAAAAGTTAGGAATGCATGATGTAAAAAATTGTCCTATTCCCGCGGTATGGAAGTATTATATAAATAAAAATAATATTAATATCAATTTAATATAGTCTGAATTTTGATTTTATAACATACCTATTACCTATGTATTGTATAATACTCGTAGTGATGTAGATTTTCATGAACATTTTTTGTTATGAAAAAAATCGTGAACATTTTATAGTTTCTCATTTTAATTTCTTATTTTGTGATATTTTCGATTTTGTTGTAAATTAATAATATTTTTCATCGGTATATGAAACTTTTAAGTTTCCTACCTAAATTATTTTTATTTTTTATACAATAAATAATATTTAAAAAGGTGGGTAAGTGGATGTCGCTCTGCTGTACAGTAGGTTAGAAGTGGGTCACTGTATAATGGACAGTATTAAATTTGAATTCAATGATATAATATCACTGTATAAGAAAAACGATTCTGAGCGGAGACGGTATATCAGTCTATGTATTAGACGTATATATACTTATCTATGGTATTAAAAAAAATTGACCTATAAAAGGTACCTATAATAAATTCCAAATTAATCATATCATAATATCTATTAGGTACTTATAACGCGTTATACATCAACAAAAAACCGTGGTACTATCATCAAGGCTGGGCAAGTTAACGATATTTTTAACTCGTTAAGTTAAGTTATTTTAAAATAATTAAGTTAAGTTAAAAGTTACTCGTATTTTTTTTCGTTAACTCGTTAAGTTAAAAGTTAAATTTAAAAAAGGTGGGTAAGTGGATGTCGCTCTGCTGTACAGTAG
>NC_042495.1:93900269-93902072 GCF_005508785.2 Acyrthosiphon pisum
TATTGGTCTTACTAGAATATTTTTTTTTTTTTATATATATATAATAAATTTTTTTTTTTTATTATTTTTTTTTTTTTTTAGTTTAACTATAGTGTAATAACTCAAAAGTACGATATAAACATAGGAACGACTCCTGTCGATAAAATATATTTAAAATCGTAAAACTAAGCTGTTACCTTCCTCCTGGTGTTCGGAGGGCTCTCGAGATCGTGTATTCGAGAATTAGATCAGATACACCATACAACACAATTGTATAAAGAACAAGTACCTACACTGTACAGGTAATATAATAAATGCAATTAATATGAAATATTATATTAATTGCCTTACCTGATCCGTAGTCGCCTGTAAATTATCTTGTAGAGGTTTTTTTTTTTATATACACAGAATAATGTTTTAAAGAAAGGTATAAATCGAAATAATAAACGCACTGATTACTGCTCACATAAGGGGCCTAGAGTGTCGCTCGTTGAAATCGGTCTTAAGACTTTTGGACGTTGTTATTCGGTGACTGGTGCTCATGCACTGGTCTAAGAGACGACGCGAAGACGCTGCCCAGAGAGTGGTAGGCGACTTTATCAACAAGTTATCGTGAGCCTGGGAACTAGATTATTCTTTGGCGGCAGATACCCTTTATTTTTTTCTTTCCTTTTCTCTAGCGGCATCATAAAATAAAGTCACACACTTCCCACATTATAACGTCATAACTGCATGCCAATATCTTAATTGTCGTTAATAATGGTTTTATTTGATGTGACCGATTTCTACAAACAACAGTCTGGCCGTTATTTATTATTCTGTAAGATTTTAGTTTATTATAATGGTGTGTGGGCATATCATTACATCCACCCTACACTTTTTTGTGTTGTGCCCTCACAACACCGCTCGTGGGGCGAGAGTGAGAGCAGTACAAATATTTAAATAGGAGAGAGAAAAAGTGAGAAAAAAAAAATTTTGAAATTCGAAAGTTGAAAGTTGAAAGTTGAAAAAAGTTTGAATATAATTTAAACTGGACATTTATATACATATATATAAAGAAAAAAAAATTTACTATACAATCAAATAAAAAAGGAGCAATGTGAGTAAGATTAAAGTTTACATACTACATAGGAATAGAAATTAGGAAGATAGAGCTGAGACTGAAAGTTCGTACTCCCCGCATTCCATTGTTGTGTTTCTTTTCTTGTTAATGATCATATATATTTTATATTTTAAGTTCCCTATCTGGTGTTGTAATGATAGCTGTACAATTTATTTTAAATTTAATATTTGTATACAATATATTCTCGTGTTGACATATCATGACTTTTTTTTTACTTTTTTACATATTTTGCTTCTTATTCTATAAATTCTACAAAGTTTTAACTTCTAACCAATTATATTTTTTTTTTGGTGCGCTTATCTAATTATAAATTGCTCATATTTAATTCGCTTACAATGTACTTAGTTCATAGACATTTTTTTTTTTGAGAACTTAAAAATTAAACAGTTCATTTTTTTTTTTTTCTAATATTTTCTAGGCTTAACACTTATTTTCTTACTTGTACTGGCTTAAATAAGGTTATTTATTTTACATTATTTTTTTATTTTTTTTTTTTTTTAATATATATTTTTTTTACAATTATTTTGATGCTTTTGCTGATTTTAACTAGGTTAGAAAAAATTTTGTACATTCTTTGTATTTGACTTGCTTTAACATTTTTTTTATATCTTATGCTAACTTAAATTATGTAAATTTTTTTTTTACATATCTTTTATATTTACTGCTTTAACATTTTTTATACCTTATGCTAACCTAAATTA
>NC_042495.1:93902122-93904189 GCF_005508785.2 Acyrthosiphon pisum
GGCAAACTCCACCAGTTTACCCTAAGAGGGAGCGCAGATTGTCGATGCGGGTCACGAAATCAGACCGCCGAACATCTGCTGTATGTTTGCCCAATCGCTGACCACGAAAGGAAAGAACTCGAGGACGCCGTGCGTGCGACCGGTGCGGACTGGCCGTGCGTCCCCGAGTACATGACTAGATCCGAGGTCATGTTCCAGGCGGTGAAAAAGTTCGCACACGCGACACTTAACCGTACTGATGGAGGATGAACCCGTTAGACGTGACCCGGCGTTAAAGTAAGATTCCGGCACGGGGTCCTGGTAGAGAAAGAAGGCCAGGACCAGGGGGAAGAGGGATACCCCTCTAATCCGCACGGGAGCAACCCATCCGAGTGGGATATCAGCGTCGCAAAAGCGACGTGAAAAAAATCCTGCGACACACCGGCAGGGGCCATTAAGCGTTGCATAAGACGGAAGGGTCGGGCCACAGTAACCGCGGGAAGGTACCTCTAAGACCTTACCGCGGAACTCCGACTACATGCCGGCTTATCCTCGCCCAACTCTGGCCGAGGGTTGGCGGGCCCAGTCAACCTGCGAACGAATACGTGCAAGGAGGAAGTCTGACTGGGAGACACCCTCCGCCGAGCACTAAATCCGATTTATCGGTACGGACACGGCATCCGTCACAAAAACCGTACCGTTACAAATAAGGTCGGGTCGCGACAGCCTAAAACCCTGCCCCGATCACCGACGCTAACGGGAAAACAGTCGTTGTGGGTACTGGGAGGAAAGGCCTCCGAAATCCCATTCCGCGGGCGTGAAGAGAGCCCCGTTGGAAATCCGACCTTGCCAAGCGCCTGGACGGGACCGACGCTTCACGAGCATTGTCACTCGAGCCCGGCCGGCGGGCGCGCACGTCTCGCACGTGCGCGCGCGCCGTCCGCACTCGGGGGACTGGTGTGGATGGCCTCGCGGAGACTGTGGGAGTAACGCCTTAGTAGGAGGGAGGGAATTGTCCGGCGTTCGCAACCCGGCGCTCGCTGGCGCAGTACTCGAAACCCACCGATCAGCCTCCTGACAGAGCGCTGCCAGCGAAACACTGTCTGGCGCTCGGGCGCCCAGTGTACTCGTCTGGGAGGGACGACTGCGCCACTCAAGGCGAGAAGCAGCCAGTCCCGCTTATCTGGTAAAAGGGGGTCACCCCACCGGGACGTTCGGCCTTATACCTCCCGTTACAAGATTACGAATGTCGGATCGTTACTAACGCATCTGACAATGGCCAAGCCGAACAATAATAATAATAATAATTTTTGCACACATTTCAAAATTCAAAGATTTTTGGTTATTTGATGATTTAGCAATTCTATACCACCCTTAAGACGATGTAATTTGTTTCTCTTAAACATGATAAATATCAGTGTACTATTAGTGCATTTCTTTTTGTAAAACGTATATGCATACTGATTTTAATAAGATAATTTAACATTAAAATATTGTGTCATTATTTTAATTCATATTGAAATGGAAGGGATTTTAAGTATTGAAATGATGGATAACAAAACCAGCGGCAAATAAAAAAAATATAGTATATTGTATGATGATAGTATGATATTATGAGTAATATATTATTATATAATTATCAATAGTGTTACGTCCCAACTGACGTCGATACATACACCAACGCAGAGATGAACACTTGATGTATTATGTTATATTTGAGTGTTTATTAACAAGTACAAAATTACAATATTATAAATATATGACAGTGAGTGGTGTTACGACCTGCCTCTAAGTGTCTTATGTGTATTGCAAATATATGACAGTGAGTGGTGTTACAACCTGCCTCTGAGTGTCTTATGTGTCCCTAACCGTCTGACGAGCTCTTGTCATGGGCTCGTATATATATGATCGGATCCTTTGGAGTGGGTGGTCGTTGTAGTGGCTAAATCCGGTCATGAGACAGAGTCCTGGTCTCGACTTGGTATGCTGGACGACTCGCATCCTCTGTATGTGTGTTGACATTCCCGAGGAGATACGTGTGACGATGCTTTTATGGTTTGATTGTTTCATACTATGCTTTTGCAACGA
>NC_042495.1:93905821-93907205 GCF_005508785.2 Acyrthosiphon pisum
GGCTTAAATTAGGCTTATTTATTTTACATATTTTTTATTTTTTTTTTTTTTTTTTAATTTATTTTTTTTTACAAATTATTTTGATGCTTTTGCTGATTTTAACTAGGTTAGAAAAAATTTTGTACATTCTTTGTATTTGACTTGCTTTAACATTTTTTTTATATCTTATGCTAACTTAAATTACCTATGTTAAATTTTTTTTTACATATCTTTTATATTTACTTGCTTTAACATTTTTTATACCTTATACTAACTTAAATTAGGTTAATTATTTTACATCTTTATTTATGCATTTACTTGCTTTAACATTTTTTTTTTTTTTATATTAACTTAAATTAGGTTAATTATTCGACATTTTTTTTTTTTGTTTTAACATTTATTTTTTTGCTTATGTTGACTTAAATTAGGTTAAATGTATTTTAGTACTTAGGTAAGTAACTTAAAGTAGGTTATTAGTATTTGTTAATGTTATTTTGTAATTCTTATATACTAGTTATATAATATTTCGTATTTATACTAAATACTCATTTATACATAAACCTAAATCGATTTAATTATAATAATGCGTAATTGATATATATTTTCCATCTTAGAATCTATAATTTATGTGTGTATTACTAAATTAGGTATTTAAAAAGGAAAAGAAAAAAATGTTATCTAAGTTTGAGCGTGTTGTGCGACGTCTTGATTTGATTTGATTTGACTTGATTTGATATTATTAGTGTAATTATGTGTTTATATTATATAGTTAAATATATTTTTTTTATACTGAGAGTCTCCTGTTATTTGATAACTGTTCGGATTCTTCATCATGCCTTTTAGTTTTTATTGTTTTAATCTGGCAATTGCTGGAACTATATTGTTTTTTATGAGTGTTATGCATTAAGTGGTGTGTTACGTTGGAGAATAAGCCCGCAATAAGTTTGATGCTCCACCCGAATGTTTTGTATAATAAAGTGATATTTAGGCCAGTGTTTATGAGTGTTATGATCATTTTACAAATTATGACTAATCCTAACACGCCAGACATTATATTGCCGAAACTCGTGAACCATCCCCATATGTTGTGTAATTCCTGATGTACTAATTTACTTATAGTCTGCTCATCTATTAGGTTTTTTACATTTATACCCTGGTTTATAACGTCATGGCCTAGTGTCTGTCGTATTAAATTTCTTTGGACCGTTTCAGATTCTTGAGGGAACATTAAATGATTTTGGAGTGCTTTCATGATATCGGGTGTGTATATGCCTGCCGTCATAAAATTATCTGAACTTTCGTATGACCAACTTAGTGTGGTGTCTGGTTTTAGTGTTTGTGGATTATTAACTTTATGGGGCTTTGGTGTTAATGAAAACCATTTTCCATTTTTTTGGAAAGCGGG
>NC_042495.1:93908228-93908857 GCF_005508785.2 Acyrthosiphon pisum
CCACTTGTGTGGGATGTAATGAAAGTTTCATTTATATGTAAGCCCGATATTATGCCCCCTAACGGGGTTTGGTAAATTAATTTGTGGTGTACTCTTCGCATCGAACGTGTCCTAGTTCAATTATTTCGGAATAAAATCCCCCTTCTATTTGTGCGTCTTCAAATGTGGAACATCTCGTTATTAAATAATCTATGGAAATGAAACATGATTTGTAATGTTGTGAATGCATTTCAATTTTCTGCAGTAATTTTATTTTAGGTATTGATTGTATATCTGTGGGTTTTGGGTTTTCGCAAAAGTCTACATTTATACTGTCAAATGCAGTTATGTTGGCTTGTGGACCTCCGCAGTCATAAGCTATGAATGTCTGTGTGGGATTAACTTTTAGGATAAGAATAAATGTGAATATTAATTTTGTATTGAATAACTGCATCTTTGTAAAATTGTTGTGTGCGTTTATTAGTGTTTTTTTTTTTTACGGGTATTATTTAACTATATATTTGTTTATTAATTGTTTATGGGTGATTTGACGTTTTGGCTTGGTCTCTGAAACAATATACTGTTAGTGTGTGTCTGTAACATTTACCTGTATAATAAAACATAACATAAAACAATATATGACAAATAAA
>NC_042495.1:93908957-93909655 GCF_005508785.2 Acyrthosiphon pisum
TTAAAATCGTAAAACTAAGCTGTTACCTTCCTCCTGGTGTTCGGAGGGCTCTCGAGATCGTGTATTCGAGAATTAGATCAGATACACCATACAACACAATTGTATAAAGAACAAGTACCTACACTGTACAGGTAATATAATAAATGCAATTAATATGAAATATTATATTAATTGCCTTACCTGACCCGTAGTCGCCTGTAAATTATCTTGTAGAGGTTTTTTTTTATATACACAGAATAATGTTTTAAAGAAAGGTATAAATCGAAATAATAAACGCACTGATTACTGCTCACATAAGGGGCCTAGAGTGTCGCTCGTTGAAATCGGTCTTAAGACTTTTGGACGTTGTTATTCGGTGACTGGTGCTCATGCACTGGTCTAAGAGACGACGCGAAGACGCTGTCCAGAGAGTGGTAGGCGACTTTATCAACAAGTTATCGTGAGCCTGGGAACTAGATTATTCTTTGGCGGCAGATACCCTTTATTTTTTTCTTTCCTTTTCTCTAGCGGCATCATAAAATAAAGTCACACACTTCCCACATTATAACGTCATAACTGCATGCCAATATCTTAATTGTCGTTGATAATGGTTTTATTTGATGTGACCGATTTCTACAAACAACAGTCTGGCCGTTATTTATTATTCTGTAAGATTTTAGTTTATTATAATGGTGTGTGGGCATATCATTACAATATTG
>NC_042495.1:93910487-93933409 GCF_005508785.2 Acyrthosiphon pisum
AATAAAATTTTATTGATATTTTTAGAAAAAAAAACTAAAAAAAAAATGGAAAATGAAAATGTCCGTAAAGAGCTCAAAATAAATCAAAATATTTTGAAAATGTTATGGTGTATAGAAAATGCTAAGATAAACATTCAGTCAAAATTTCTTATATCTACGGTCATTTGTTTTAAAGTTACACCAAAAACCAAAATCGATTTTCTCGAAAACAGATTTTGCGTAAAAATTCCCGTTTTTCCTTAATTTTTCTTTTGTTTTTCACGGCGCGTTTGAAAACTATTGGAAAAATTTTACTTTTGACCCCCCCAAAGTACCAACTAGATTCACTTTCCTATCAGAAAAGGTACTGTTGAAGAAAATCCAAGCACTTTTACTGTCCTAAAACGTGATGACAGACACAAAAAAAAATAAAAAATAAAAAAAAAATAAAAATAAAAATAAAAAAAAAAACACACATCATTGTAAAATCAATACATTCATCGTTCCACTCAGAATCTAAAAAAAGTAACTTAACTTAGTGTTAAGTTAAAATTTGGTAATTTGCAAAAATAAAAATTCCAGACACATAATATGGTTTGTTGGATAGTTTTTCTGGTATATTTCTACTTTACGGGACACCTTTATTTTTGCATTTTTTTTTTTTTTTTTTTTGATACTTATGTAGTTAAGTACGCTGAAGACGATGGTGAAGTCAGCATTTGGGGCTCAGACTTAGTTTCGAAGTTATGACACTTCAAAGTTAGTATATAATAGGTACGTTTGATAACTTATAAATGTCGCGTCTCCAAGCGGGCCCAGTTGTGGCCCAGTGGTGGTTTACACGGCAAATAGGGGGATATTTATAATTGGAAGAGTATGGAAAAAAAATAAAAACACACATCTATACAGGTATATATTTTAAGTTTCGTTTTCAATTGACCAAAAACAAGGTGGTTTATGGCTGTGCAATTTCTGTTATAGAGGTGAAGCGGCCTTGGGAAAATGATTAAACATTAGGTAAATTACAATAGAATCGCTTATATTTCCATATACATATATATACTAGCTGATCCCGTGTACTTCGTTACCCGTTAAATGTACCGACTTTATTTGACTCAAACTTTTTTTAATTCGTTATTTAATATTCGGTGTATGGTATTCAAAATTTATATTAACTTTTCCGTTTCCCAGAATTCTGATTCGCAGCAGTATATTATCAGGTAGCTGAGATCTACCTACGGTAGATCGCGGACCCCGTGCTGTTTGTACGTAGGTGTATGATTTAACTCTAAAGTATCAAAGTTATACCAAGTTTGTCGTATTCCACCTATGGTTGATTAATATTATCAATTAATACAAAATCCTAACCTAACATAAGTACTAATATCAGATGAATAAAAAAAAACCAAATTTAACCATTCCTAAATTAGTCTGTCTTCTTCCTAGAGGTTTAATCTACACACAAACATAAATTTATATAATATATATATATATATATATTGACAAAAAATAATAATACAAATCAACAATCATGCCCTATTAACCAATAGCAACCAATATATAATACACTGTTACGCCACTGTTGTATTTTTTAAATCCAGATTTCCTACTTTTCCGGTGGGTTTTCCTAAAATTTTCTTTCGTAAAGACCTTCTTCTGGTAATTACGATCATCTCTCGGAACAATTCATACCTACACGCTACTGAGGATATAACACACACACAAAATAAAAAAGGTCAGGTTACTGGTAGCTGGAAACCTACTATCGCGGTCGGCCACGAAAATATCCGAAATACACCATGCAAATAAGCATGTAAATTTAAATTTAATATTAAAAAATTAATTCAGAACATTTTCATAGGTACTCACTCACCTTTAAAACTTTCTCTGGACTTCCACAAGTAATTTAAGACCAAAATGAACTAAATCGGTCCAGCCGTTCTCGAGTTGTAGCGAGACTAACAAACAGCATTAGATTTATATATATATATATGGATCACGGTTGTACGAGAAGCTTTCTACATCTACTATTTTATTTCTTTTAATTATATCGAATATTACTGCAGTCAAATCTGCTTAATTGGGACCCATCAGGCGGTGACCTATTTCTTCAATATTTTATTTTTCATTGTGCAATATTTAACTCTAAAACTTGTGATATTTTACTTTATATTTTTTTCAAATTTAATTATTGAGTTTATTAATTAAAATATCAAAACTTGACTTTTACACAGTTAAAGATTAACTTCTCTTCTACAATATTGTGTACCTACGTCATCAGATATCCTAAATATACTAAAATCTCTCTCTTCAGATATAATGATTAAATCATATGTTAAAAAATGTTATATTATAGAACAAAAAATACATTAAATTTTGATTATATAATTGAAAGTTTTCCTTTACCTGGGTAGATACTGTGCGTGATCTCGGTATTACTTTTTAAGCGAATCTCATGTGTTCTACTTTTATTGATCAAATTAGTTTAAAGGCTATAGAACGAACATTAGGGTTTCTAATTAGATCTACTTCATCATTTAACGATATACGTTATCTAAATATCCATCCCTGTGCTCTAGTTCATCTTTTATTAGAATACCTATGTATCAATAATATGGTGCCTATTTTTTATTTTTAAATATTTTTTTTTCGTGTTAAGCATCATACTGTTAACTATAAGTTAATAATCTAGGCAAATTTATATAATTTCGATAGAATGCGATAAAATTCAATAAAATAATATAATAATAAATAAAAATAAAATAAAATAACAAAATATAGTAGGGTAGGTGTTTCGGTTAGATGTTTTCATTGGCCCTATTTTGGGGCCATAGGGTGACCATAAAAATAAAATAAAAATACGGGACACTTAAGTTACTTAACTAAATATATTAATATAAAAAAAACAAATTAAATGTATGCTGTATAATAGTTTTTAAATACAAATAAGATATTAATAAGTATAATATGTACACAAATATCCAAAAAAAAATTATTTTGATGACGATGGCAGGTAAATGTCTTCTTTTGATGTTTTTGTATACTTTTGTGCTGAACTAATTTCATCGAGTAACTTAGTTTATTTTAATAGAATATTATAAAACTCATTACAAGATAAGTTTTTAAAATGTGTTTTTACAATTATAATTGATTTGATAGTTTCAACCAAAAATCGTTATTTTTCATCTGTCCACAACACATTAATGGTTGAAAAAATCCGTTCTACTGCAGCATTTGTACCCGGAATTGCCAAAGAATATTCTACAATTTTTGATATGTTAGTTGTATCAATGTTATGAGCTTTAGTGTATTCAAATATTTCACACCACTTAACTTCTACTTAAGCTGATTTTTTTTGTCATTCATGAATTCGTGATTTAAAAATTTGTTCTACATGACTGAATTCATCAAATAAATTTTCTTCATCTAATTTTATGTTAGAATTATTTCGGTTGTTTTCCATAAGAAATTTAATACATTTTTGAACATTTTCCCAAGTAGGACAGTTTATTAGTTGGGCCCAACGAAATATTTTCAACTGATCAAAGTGGCAACCCCATTTTTTTACGTAAGATAAAAAAGTATAATAAAATAGATCAGTACTTTTTTTGAATGAGTTTTAATTATACATATTATTGTTTTTTAAACCATTTAAAAGTGATAAAATATTTGTTGTAAGGAAGTTTAGATTTTTTTCTATTTTTTATTTTTCCAACTAAAATTTCTAATTCCTCTGCAACTTCACAGGCTGGTATTTTATCTCCTTCTATTTTTGTTACAGTATCACAGACAACCTTTAATTGGCTTTGCAAAAAATGAAACCATACTATAGACATAGGATCATTAAAAAACGATTTTAATATTGTAGGACACTTTTCCTGTTTCTCAAAGTATGATTTTAAGCCCACCGGTCACTGCGTATTGAGTGGGGGAATTTACGGCGGCGACTAGGTGGTAGAGTACGAGAAATTTGGCTACAAAACCGCGGAGCTCGATCATTTGGATTCTCGATTTCTTCACCTTGATTTTGCCATATTTGATTAGGCGTCACTGTATGATTAGTGCTTTTTTTGGGTGGGGTTATTGTTCAATTGTTTGATAATGTCCCAGGATTTCTTGCCGCTTCGTTTCATATCTCATTCTGCTAGAAGATCACAGCATTTCTTTCGCTTCTCATTTGTAAGTAGTTTCAATACTTTTTCTCCCTCTTCAATTGTTTCTTCTTCAAATGGGCTTACTTCAATATTTATTCAATGTATCCGTTAATTTTCGCGTTAACGCTGGTATGTATCTCGTTCAGCAGCATCTTGGTATATTTTTCCTAGATATATACTTTTTTAACCTATTGAAATTGTCATAATTCTCGAGTATCGGTTTTATGCTGATTATCATATTATCCAGATTTTTCTCGAAACCATTCCAATTCACCTTTTTAAAATTGTATTTTCTTCTAAATGGAGTTTCAAGTGGAATAACCACTTCCATTATTTTAAGCACTATTGGACGATGTTTTGTGTGGGGTTTAGGGTATCCAATCTCCTTAGTATATTGCGATTCTACTATGTCACTTGAAAAAAATATGTCAGGGTGCACCTTATTTAAAGGATGTGGAGAGCTTCTGATCGTGGACTAGCATTAGTTTATTGAACTATGCGCATAGTTCAACCTTGTGTCCATTTTCTACAGTTTCTTCATATCCCCAACACTAGTGTGGTGACTATTAAAATATCCTAAAGAAAAATTTATTTTTCGTGCGTTAAAGTTAGGTGGTTTTTAAAAGTGAACTGGGCGTTTGGAGGTTTGTATAATATATAGGTTACTGTACATTTGTCCATTTCTATAGTAAGTATTTCGATATAATTTTCTTCCGTACAGTAAGCTGACACATTGTCTCCTTACACATTAAGGTGAGTAGGTCCACTTTGTTTGAAATAATCCCCTCAATATTACATGAAATTATCGTCAGAGATGGTCCTGATAAGGGTCTTTTTAAAATTCGACTAGGTGAGATATTCTTAGTATAAGCGTTAACATGAGCCTGGTTGTGAAAGAATTAGCCAGTAGCTTGTTAAATCCAATGTTGCCTCGAGTACACCACGAAGAGGTTTTTTTCATGTACCTGATTTTCCAAATTCAAAAACAAAAATTTGAAAGAGTTCTGTGGAGATTTTACGTTATATTGGTTAAAAAAAAAAAATCATTAAATAATAACGACTGTAATACTTTAAGGCGGCCCATACACGATCAATATTATTTATATTCGTAAAAACCCGTAAATAAATATTAAAACAATTATGATATTTACAATATCATTGAAGTTCCTTCAATACAACCAATACTTGGTCAACTATATTGTCAATATCGAATATTGACCATGTATGAGCCGCTTTAAAAATGTTCAAAGAAGTCTTAATCTCAATCCTTTATATATGTAATTGGCACTTGTAGAAAATATGCGAGCATTCCCTTCTTTCAAAGATAAATAAATGACTCAATAACTTTTTTTCTATTTTTAGAACGTATTCCTTACCGCATACCACAATATAACAAGTCTTTCACATCATATCAATACTAACCAAACTAAGCATGGTCAAATTAACTCTTTTGAGAGATTTTCGGAGTTACAGTGAAATTAGTCTGGATTGGACTTTTTCCATTACAAATTAAACTTTCATCAGTAAACCAGTTAAATTGTTTTTAAAGTGTAATGTAAGTTTAGTTTTTTTTTTTAATATTCATAATATGTTTCATATTATGTAACATCTTAAAATCTAAATTTTAACTTAAGTAACATTATTATAAATTTACTTACACCGCGCCATATATAAATATTATATTATGCACTGTATTTTAGCCTATTTGGCGTTTATCATCTTAATAAATAAATTAATAATAGTATCAACTATATAGTATTCATGTTCACGTAAAGAATTATATACAATTATATTTGTCATCAGTTTACTCATGTAAAGTTACTATAGGAAACTAAATATACAATAAACTGGTCATAATTAATTATTTAATACTATCTATGTTCACGCAGTTTATAATAAATATAATAAATACAAATATTTTAAGTCTTTATCCTTTTTTTTCGGTATTAAGTACTCATGTGTATACCTATTTGTTTATTTTTTTTTTGTTAACAATACTAAATGTGATTTATATAGTTTTGTTAGATTACATAAGATTATTTAATAATAACGTATCTGATATTATAATATATAGTGCATACTACACATCATACATACCCGTATAGGCGCACCATTTTTTTAAAATTTAATACACATCAATACTAAACGTGATTTATGTATAGTCTGTCCAGCGAGAGGGCTGAGACACGATTGAGCATAAAACACCTTTTTTGCGACACGATTGAGCATTAAAAACTCTGCAACTTTGCCATTTTCAATTTTGAACTATAATATACAAAAATATTTATTTAATTAATTATAATGATTCAAAATAAAACATGGCAAAAAATATCATGTTTTCATAGTCAATATGTAATATACTTAGTCACATTATTCAAAATATTTATAAATCAATAATAGTCTCAATAGTAGTCCGGAATAGTACTCCGGAACTAATTTATTAATCGATAACATTGTCGATAAAGCTGAGGGGCTCGGCTCACGGCTTGTGTCAGATATCATAATAATTAGTGTATTAATACGTGAAAATGATAAATTACAAAGTTTTGAAAACGTGAATTTGGCAACATTGCATAAAATATTCTTTTCTCAATCGTTTTATGCTCAATCGTGCTTTACCGAGCGAGAGAACGCGTCGCGCACTGACCAAAACAGGTTTCCTCACACAACACTCTGCCAAAGGGGAACCGGTTTTGATAGCAAGGTGACGCGGGAGGATACGTAGAACCACCGCGTTCTCTCGCTGGGCAGAATATAGATTTGTTACATGTTTATACTAAAATTAATGAAGTCTATAGCTATGTCTATAAGTATATGTAAAGCTGTTTGTTAGTACCTACATAATTTTATTATAAGTGTCAATAAAGAAATCGTCGTGTTTAAGGGAATTCGATATCGTGATTTTCTGTTTTTGTCTAACACACGCGTGACAAAGTATTTAGACGTGTTTTTGCCAAACAATGCAATTGACCTATTTGAACGATAAGAATTCTAAAAACAGATTTGAATTTGCCGTCAAGTCTACTTGAAAACGACTTTCCATCATGTTTGATATTATCCCCCCAAATTCCTAAAATTGTCATATTAAAAAAGAATATTCAAATATTGTCGTATTCTAATTTTGTAGAAATTAAAAACCAAAAATGCAAAATGTGAGGAAGTCGATTTCAAGTAGACCTGACGAAAAATTCAAATTTGTTTTTAGAATTCTTATCGCTTCATTAGATCAATTGGTAAGTTTGAAAAAGAACCAGTCTAAAATCCTATGTCACGTGTGTGTTAGACATAAACAGAAAATCATGGTATCAAATCCCCTTAACAAAATAATACTATTGTAATATTTAATATTTCTACGCTGAAAATAAAAACACGGGATAACTAATAAAGATGAGCCGCACGGGATCGGAAATGATTAAATTTACATATCATACATTTGCATTATAGGCATAAATTATACACGCACGTCTTTTACACAAAAGCGACACATGCAACACATAAATAATGTTCGACACCTCTCTGATCCGACTTTCAGACACAATTTATTATTCCTAAGAAGTTTAGTCGATATTCACCATGGAGAAAAGTATAAAATCATTTTAATCAGTATATTCTATAAAATATTAGGGAAGTATATCGTTTGTTACGATATGATGGTCGCTTTATTGATTATAACAGAATTAGGTAAGCATACTTACAATCGGTAATTGTGATAAAAACAAAGGTTTCCATGTATCTGAATTAATAACAATTACAAAAATAATAAGATTGAAAAGCAAACACTTCATCTTTAGTCTAAAATTTGAAAACCATATAATATAGTATCTACGCAGTTTATTGTTCTACTGACATTCGGAGTCAAATGATTTTTGGTCCATAAGTATGTACGTATAATATTTTTTAATTAGTTAAATAATAATATGTATGTATGTTATTATTATTCATTGCCAATTGGCCTTGTTTTTCCTATTGTTGTAGTAGTTACCTATATTATATTATGTTGATAACATATTATACAGAGTGATTCACGAAGTACGCTCGCCCTCTTTTTTTTCTTCAATAGTGCAGTAATTCAAAATCAGATATTTGGAATTTTTGAATATACTTTAAACTATATTTTTAAATTGTTGAGATTTTTTATACTCCTTAAGGATTATCCTGTGGAGATACAAACTTCTATTTTCAAAGACAACACCCCTTTTCAACTGTAAATGATTTTTTCTGAAATTTTTGACGTATCACAATCAAAGTTAGTCTGGGTTTTTTTTTTGAGTTATTCAATTTTGTGTTCTAAGGATGAAATGCCTGTGGTTACAGAAATATAAGATTTAGGGGCTATGATGATTTGAAAATTGTTGTCATTAATATTAATCTACCAATATAAATAATTTGTAAAAATGACCCAAGTATAATAAATACTAGATCCGATCGTCAAATATTTCATATTTTATGTAAAACCATTTTTAAGGACTAATGTCTTTAATAAAAACATTTTAATAACTGAGAAACTATACTCATTTGAATTTTTAATTAGGTAAATCAAAATTTTCAAAAAAATGATTCACAATATAATTTACAGTAAAAAAGGGGGGTTGTTGTTTGAATGTTTGATGTTTCTATCGTCAAAGGACATTCCTTCAGAAGAACAAAAAAATTCAAGAATTTTAAAATATAGTTTATGAGTATACATTTAAAAATTCCAAAGACCAGAATTTTAATAAATTCATAATTAAAGGAAAAATGAGGGTCAGTGTGCTTGGCGAATCACCCTGTATTTTACCCTGTATAACCCTAGGTTAATTATAAAGTATGTTGACTACTATTTTTTATGCATCTGATAACATACTTATCTATTTTACACTGATACATTGATACTCAATTGCAGGGTCAATGGATATTGCTCATGCTCTAAATATCTTTTTAATCATGATACTAATATAATAATAATACATTTTTACTGAATACAGTTTGGACGTTCATGTAATTATAATAATATGGAAAAATATAACGAATTATTATGGTAATAATCAACAATTAATGATAATAATTTCTTTGACTAATAATTAGTCACCCATGATAATATATGACGTTCAGTTAGGTATATCCAGCGTGACCAAAATCCATAATTGACTCTGAAAATGTATATAAATTAATTATATGTCAGGATTCATTTTTTATCGTATTATATTTTTCGATCGCAATGTTCAGATTTTGTCATGGCTGTTGTTGTATGGTTGGAGACGTAGGGAGGGAAATTTAGTAATTTACGTAATACTTTGTTTTAAAACTTTGTACTTTGGTTATGTTCAACTTCTTTACACTTCCCCAATGTTGCAAGCCATATGTCCACATAGCTTTAAGTAAAGATTTATAAATAATAAGTTTATAGTATTTACCTATGTGTGTATGTTTGTTATTATTAATGTGTTTTTTTTTTTTTTTTTTGTAGGCATAACTGTAGATTTAAGTATTTTGGATATAATATGCTGAGCCCAGGTCAACCTTTTATCTAGGGCCAGCCCCAGATATTTAGAATTTAAAGTCTTTGAAATTTGGGTGCCATAAACAAAGACGTAATGCTAGGGAGCTAGTTTGAGTTATGTCGTACGGATAGATTTTGAATTGTTGATTTTAAATCTCCAGTTTGTGTACCAATTGTCCATGAGATTGAGGCGAGATTGGAGATTTTGTATTGCTATAGAAGGGCCGGTGAACATTGATAAGATGTCCATGTCATCCGCGTAATATGCAACAATTGTTTTAGTGTCATGAAGAAGAAATGTTTTTAATTTGAAGAGGAGGCCGTCATGACATACCCCATCGAACGCCTGAAAGATGTCTAAAAATGACATTGTACAATAATGTTATTTTTCTAATGAGTAAGATGTGGGCGACTTTTTGAACTTGTTGTATAGTTGGGTGGGCAGTATGAACCCCGAAATTAGAATCGGAAATGATAAAGTTTTCGGCAATATTCGGAATGACATCCTTTGAGAATAAGTTTTTTCAGAATTTTGGTAAAAATATAAGTAGGTTTATAGGACAAAAATAGGAGATAGAAACAGGTAGTCCTTTTTGGTTTTGGAACTAGAATAATAGTAAAATATTTCCATGGAATAGGGAAGTAAGAAATTTATAAAACGGAATTGAAAATATCGGAAGGGTCTAAATATTGCTTTCTTAGGTAAGCATCTAGCCAGCTCAGCTGTAATATGGTCATATACAGGATATTTTTTTGAGTGTTTGACAGGATCTGATGATGAAGGTAATGGTGAGTTAAGATTATCGCTTACAATAATAGTATTGACATGACAGATATATTATAATATAGTATATGAAATAGGTAACTACTGCAACATTAGTGAAATCAAGGTCAATTAATAATAATAGTATACGTACACATTATTATATTACTAATAAAGAAGATCATCTACCATATTATATTGGACCATAAGTCAGCTGATCTTAATAACAGTAGAACAAAAAACTACATAGATGTTTATATGGTTCTAATCTCTACCCTTTATTAAACCAAACATATATTGGTAAGTGGTAACTCTATTTCTTCTATTATACTGTGCATTCCACGTTATGACTTTTTTTTATGAAACATAAAAATTTAGTTTTTATTATACTAAAAAACAATATATTCTGTTCCTGATTATTAATATTGCTGTAGAGATAATGCGTCCTTGGGCAATTTTGATTAAACACCATAATATAACAATAGCATTATAATAGCATTATTTGTGTGCACGTGTAGAATTAAACAATCGTTTGTTGTCCAACCTCTAGTAAAGTGGTTTTGGGTAAATAATTGTATATTAAATTGCACTGAAAGTATGTATATATACGATCTAACATTTTTTTTTCAAATTTTAAATTGTATGACTATTCTTTTTTTGCTAAAACTTTGTCTATTTGTCATTTTATTAATCCCTCCTCCTGGAATCTTTGACTTATGTTTTGAGTAGTCGTTTTGAGTTATTTCTATCGGATAAAAAAAATATTTCATTCTAGAAAAGTTATCAAATCTTACAAAAATCCAAATTACGAATACATTTCTATAAACTAATATTACAAAAAAAGTATTTTTGTAAGTTCTCATTACAAACAGTATAATTTTTCTTAAAATATGTAATAATATTTTTTATATTATATACATTAGCCCGTTGTTTTTACAATTATATAGGATACATAAAAAATTGTATTTAAATACGTTTAAAATTGTATAAAGAACAAATTTTGAATACATTTATGGAAAAAATGGGGGTATGCATGCTTGGTGAATCACTCCTTAAAATAGGTACCTATGTCACTCAAACATTTTTGTGTTTATATTCTATGGAATCCGGTACACAATATTGTGACATACAATTTTAGGTGGTGACTTTCGCTCCAACATGTGAGGTCACTTTCAAGAGCACATAAATTGAAAAAATATTTATAATATATACTATCTATATAGTAACGCGTATATACCTGTCATTCGTATATAATTATCATTGTCCTGCGCATAGGGGCGAGTTATTATACACATTACCGTAAGTATAATAATATGGCGAACGAACACACGTCGTGCAGTGGTCAAATCAGTATTGTCGCCGTGCTACATAAACACGTAATAATAATATACGATGGGTGAATTATGGGCATAATATGTATTATAATATATATATTATACTATATTATGTGTATAGCATAATAACACAATAATAATATCAAAAACGTGTTTCTTTCCGAAGTTTTGTTACAGTTTTCGAGAATTTTTGTAAGTTATACATTATATTGTACATATATAGGTACATGTACAACCTTTCTGCATGTGTGTATATTATTCGTGTGGTGTAAAATATATAATATACATATATGAGCGATAAAACACATTCGTATCTCGACAAATGGGGTCGTATATACCTACCTGAATTTCGGGGTAACGCGCATTCCGATCTTTATAATATTATATGAAGAAAAAAAATAGTAGCCATGATAATAACCAGCTGACAATTATTTTGAACAATAAAAAGGTTATAATATAATATAATACGACTTACAACCCCATTCTGCGTATAATGTAGGTGGGTGCGTACAGAGAGATACATCATATTGTTGTCATCCACAAGTCATTCAGAAAAACATATTTTGTATTGGTTCTATTGTGTTCGGCCAACTTCGCGAGACCAGTTTGTCGTCCTCAATTATTATTAAAATTTTAATCGGTGTACACGAATTGCGTACCAAGCCAGGTAAACGAACCTTTTTGAACGAATTGACTGAGCCTGAGCGACCTGAAATAACAGTAAAATACCGGTTAGTGAGTGAGTGTATGCACTTATTAAACCAATTTGAATTAAAATAAAATTTTGATTTACATTTATGAGTAACACTAAACAAAAGCCCCTTACAAAATTTATTTTTTTAAAACACTAATTGATAATTGGACATAAGTTAACCAAATACGTCTTATATCTCATTTTTTTTCTTTAATTTTGTGTTATTATTGATAGTTATTTCCAATTTCTAATGATAATGCATAATCTGCTTAAGATTTGTAATTTATGAAAAGTAATCATTATTTATGTTTCCAGGGCACATATTATATAGCATCTGGCATTGATACTGGTAATTTTTTGTCCACGAATTTTCCTAAGTTATTTTTTTTATGGAACATACAAACTTCGTTATTATTATAACAAAAACAATGTATAGTATATGGTTGTGTCGTTCTGGTTATACGGGTGAAGCGACCTTGGTAAACTGATTTAACATTAAATTACATTTAAACTGTTATAAGGTTGTGGATTTCTAGTGCTTAAAAATCTCAAAATATGAATGCACTAAATACCTACAGAAAGAATACTCTAATAAATTTATGGATTGTGCGTTTTTCTTTTTTTAGTAAAACTTTGTTGTTTTTTCATTTCCCCGATATCCTCCTCCTGGAACATTTGACTTATGTTAATTTCAAGTAGTCGTTTTGCGTTATATCTATCGGAAAATGAAATATTTATTAATTCAAGACAAGTTGTCACATCTGGCAAAAATACAAATTTCAAATTTATATACATGAAAGTGGATTGGAATATTGAAAACCAGATTTATTTGCAAGCATCACATCAAAATACGAAGGTCTTAAATTATATTTAATCATAATAACTATATTATTTTTTTGTAATCAACGTAGCAACCATATAATAAACAGAAACAAAATATATTTATAGGTATTATGTCCCACTAGACGTTGCAAGGATTTGTACCCATGTCTAATAAATATATTTGTACAGAATGTATATACCATGTTTCTTCTAATTAATAGTACCTATTATAATATTTAACCAATAGCAACCATTTAGATAGACAAAAAAAATTATTTTTTCGTAAGCTGAAATAAATTCATGTCCAAGCTACACTTTAGCTACCTATAATTGCTATACCTAGGTATCTATAACCTATAGGAGTGAGTAACCGAGCAATAAGCACCCTCCAAGTTTCAAGTATTTCCTGGAATTCAATATGGTGATTGAAAGGAGAATGTTTTATATATTAAACACCGACCATATAGTTTGCTTGTCTCTCAAAATGTTGTTAGGAAACCATTGGATTAAAATAATCTCGGCCTTAATAATAATATTATTTAACGTTTTTTGTGTTAAGTATTAACTTACAATTGATATATACAAATATTTGTTGTATTTATATTAATTATCTTGTTATTTTACCAGCCAACGAGCTGACAATAAGTAATCATTTGCAGTGTATGTTTTGAAAAATATCAATAAATGTAATATACAAGAGCATACAACAAATACATTTTTTTTCTAGATTTATATAATAATTTTATGCGTACAATATATTATAATATTATTTTATAAATGTATAATACTAACTGTCTCACCCGACGTTGTTCAGGGCAATGATTTGTATTTTTAATAAATATATTTGTACAAAATGTATATACCATATTTCTTCTAATTATAATATTAATTTAATATGTAACAAATTGCAACCATTTTAGATTGACAAAAAAAATTTATTTTTTCGTATGCTAAAAAAAATCATGTGTGGGCTACCCTTTACCTATCTACAGCCTATATGAGTTGAAAATCAAGCTGTAACACTCTCCAATTTTCAATTTCCTATATTTCTACTATAACCAATAGCAACCATTTTAAAACAAAAATGTCTATCGTAAATCTCAAAATTCCGGGATGTTTCAACTGGGTCTAATTGTGAATCTAAATCATTCAGGGACCCACTCAAAAACATTCAAAAAATGTCCAGTGGTTTAGGTTGAGTTTAGGTTGAGATTAGGTTGGTTGAGTCCAATGACATACAAACAAACATTTATTTTTATATACCTATGTAGACATAGATTGTTATTATTTTCGGCCACCCAATGAATTTCACCATGGAAAATTATTATACATTGAGACCTTCCCCGTGACTCGACCGATTTATTAGTGAAAACCAAATTAAAATAAGTAGAGTTCTTTTCGAGATATGCTCGTACATACAAAAAAGGGCAGTGTTTCTCTACTAAAGTACATATTATATACAAATAAACCTTCCTCTTGAATTACTCTATCCCTTAAAAAAACCGCATCAAAATCCGTTGCATAGTTTTAAAGATCTAAGCATACACACAGACAGCGGTGAGACTTTGTTAAGATTAAGATTTATTATTATTTTTTTTTTTAGTTTAAATATTTTCTATTTGTTTGTGTCTATAGCAACCATTAATGAACAAACATTTCTATCGTAAATCTCAAAATTCCTGTTTGAGCACCTCCTGGGGGTGCTTGTTATAAACGTATAAACCTTCCTCTTAAATCACTCTATCAATTAAATAAAACTACATCAAAATCCGTGGCGTAGTTTTGAAAATCTAAGCATACAGAGAGAAAAAAGGGACTTTGTTTTATAATATGACGTAATATGTTATATATGTTAAGAAGATAAATAATGAAACTGTATAAACCATGTTAAGTATTGTATCACAATCAAATATCAATAATTGTATATTTATGTAAATAAGTGTAATAACATAAATATAAATTTAAAGTGAACAAATATTGCAATGTTAAGAATTTGAGTGAACATTGATAATGATTAAATAATTTTGCAAACTATTTTATTGTAATTTAATATTTAATTATTAGATTCCCACGGCCGCTTAACCTCTAAAACTAATATAACACATCCACAGATTTCATTATTTTTGGTATAAGAAAAACGAAATCTGTAAGTTCCATAAAATAATGTCTTTGGAAAATTGGCAATATTGAAAAGATCAGTATCTATGCCAGTAGCTTCGTAAAAACCCTGGAAATATAATCAATATTTTTTTCATTAGTTACATTACATATCATATTATAAATATATATTGTGCATTGTTTATAATTGTTATAAGCAATTTGATACAATTTCAAAAATATTAAACTAAATTGGTAAAAAAAAATAAGGATAATATAATATTATGTGTTTGGTGTAGTTATAACTGCACAGTCTAATTGAAAAGAGATTTCAGATTGGTTTATCTAAAATTGTCAAGATTATATTTTAATTTAATTTATTTTTTCGTAAATTTTTATATACAAATAATCTTATTGATCATAGGTAAAAATATACATATTAAGTCCGATTCAAATTCAAAGTGTAAAGGTTTATTATATCTTAACCAAATGATAATTGTTAACAAAAAAAATCATAATTCAATGTAAAACGATTAGAGTTTCAGTTTAAGCATTAGGAGTCAGGATATCATTTGAGTCTCAGTTATAAAAATGGGATGAATTTAATTAATTGGTTCGATTATTTATCTGAAATAATTAAATTACACATATGGTTGTAACTATGTGTCTATGTTTACACTTCCATACCGCGGGTATAGGACAAGAGAAGTTTCTGATGCCTGATCCTTTCAACAAAGGAATCCAAGCATCTCCCATGAACATTTTAAATGTCGAGCAAGCTTTGGGTGACTTATACAAATAAGCATTCTCCTTCCAACCACCGACAGAATCTTTTATCGCCAAATTGAATTCCAACTGTTAAGAAAACAAATTTATTTATTTCGGCCGAAATAAAATATTTTAAATAATTCGTTCAATCAAAATGGATATTAAGTTAATAATTACTAATAACTACTTAATAATAATAATAATAATAACTAAACTAAGTCATATCAATATAAAATGTACTATTAAATAATAAAATAACTATACTTACATTAAAAGAATCATCCATTGGAACGTAAGCGGTACAATTTCCTTTAATTTCTGTTGTGTTGGCAGACTTTTTGCTTAAGTAATAATGATATTTGATTTTTTCATTCAATTGGACGATGGAATCACAACGCGTAACTCCTAAGAAATTTAGGCGGTATTTACCCTTAAGAACAATTTAAAATAATTTTAATCAGTATCAAACTATCAAGTATATTATGTTATATCTGTGTATATGAATATAATTATTATATTATAAGAGAACATAGTGAACATTCTTTTACAAGAAAGTGATAGTTGATAATGGAATATGAATTAAGTGAGAAGATTGGCACTTAAAAAATTACTTAATTATTAATATTAGGTAGGCACTTACAAGCGGTAATTGAGGTAAAAACAAAGGTTTCATTGTATCTGAATTATTCAAAACAGTTAGGAAAACAATAAAATTAATTAGTAAACACTTCATTTTTGATTTAAAATATTCAATATTGTAACCACATAAGTATCAACACAGTTAACTTTTCAACAGTTCGTCGGAGTCAAATGATGTTCTGTTTAATGTAACCTTCGCTTTTTAAATTTGATAAAATATAATAATTTGTATCTATATAATTATTATTGTTCATTGACCTTGCTTACAGGTTAATAGGACCCATAACATATTTTAGTTTTTTTTAGATGTTATTAATTGTATATTAAGTACCTATGGTTAAAATTAATTTCGACTATAGTGCTTGAATACTGATAAGTATCTAATGATTTTCGTAGATTTAAAATTATATAGATAAGTGTAATTAACAAATGTATACCAAATTTCACAAGAAATGGATATAGGTCACGCTTGAAATATCTAAAGTTATATGTTTAAATTTCAGGTGACATCTGAACTCATTGAAACCAATGTAAACATATTTTTGTTTACAATAAAATAAACTTTTAAGTAGAGATAATTATTTTTCACAATTAAAGCAAGATAATATTTATTTAATAAATATACACATTAGGTAATACGTAGAAAAAGAAAAGTTAACAATGCTATTCTTATTGTCAGTCAATCATGTAATTTGGAAAGAAAAAATATTAATACATTTTTGGTTTCGAGTTTCTTTTTCAGGTAAATGTAAAACTCCAAAATTGTAGAAAGATTTTATGGATTAATTGGTTGGCGAATTCTACACTTACTTCAAAGGAAGGCCAAATATTTCTTGGAGCAATATGGATAGCCTTTTCAATATCGGAAATCAATCAATAGCTAATCAATTGTACATATTTATTTTGTACACTCTTTATAACTAATTAAATGTTGAAATATTTTCAGATAGCATTGTGTAGTTTTTGAAGGCAGTGAAATATTAACTTATGCCTACTGATTAAGAGCTGTACAATAGACTGCAAATATTTGATGACATAATTTGGAACAACTTTTGAATGTACTATCACTACATTTTAGTAACCGAATTGCATAGAACTTTTAAATTGCTTAATGTAGAGAAACCCTGCACCTATTAAACCTAACAGTAGGTAAGTACCTATATGTTGAAAGAAACATAAAATTTTCATTTTTATTTGTTTAAAATAAAAAAATTTCGTGATATTCCAAAGAGCTGGCAGGTAATTTTGGTAGGATATATAGAATATATATGCTCAAGCATTATGTAAGTATATTTTAATTAATGTGACGCCTTGGTAAATTAAAGTTTCAATATCAGAATTCTGTAATTAAGATTGTTTAATTTTAGATGGCCTTGTGACATTATTCGCTATAAACTTTGTTAAGCTTCTGTTGATTTATTTGTTCTTTCAAATGTTTCGATATTTCTGTATGGTTATGTGCGATCACTAAAGCTATATATATACGGCTATAGAAATATTATTATCATTCAATTCGAAAACACGTTTTAATTGTGCAAGACCAACGTTTTATCGATTCCGAGAATAGTAATTATTTTTTATCAAATACTATACTTACTTAAAATAAAATGCTATATAAATACTTTGGTTTATAATTATATAATGAGTTCGGTACCGTGATTGTTTTTTGTAATAGAATTATTAGAAATAAAGAAAAATTTACGGATGACGAACAGTTACATTTTAGTTAATAATATTATATTGTATTGAATAAAATTTAAAACACCTATTGGCTATCATATAATATGTTATCATACCAAATCGTATTGATTGCAGTGATGAGATATCTGTTGTTCAATTATCGTATAGTAATAAAAAATATACTAAATCGTATAAGTCTAGTTCGGGTAACTTTCATGTTTATATCAGCCGAAACAGTCACCATAGTTGCAATATTTAGGTATGTAAAACCTATTAAGTATGTTTAATCTATTATATTCATTTAACAATCTTGATGTAGCGCCACAGTTACGTTTCTATTTTACTGAAATATATTTTATTCGTAATACCAAGATGATTATAAATTACGCCGCTCACATTACAAGACGGAAGGACATTATCGTCTGATATTATTTTTTATAAATAATTTATATAATTTTATATATGTGACGATGCAATGTATTAAATGTATATAATATAGTGGAATCATATGATTCATATGTAACTAATCTATGATAAAGTTATATGATAGGCTATAGTATTTTATTTATGCTATAAATAACTGGGACGCAATTAGGCTGTCTAAAAAGACACTCTTGTGCGCAAGTTAAAGCAGGCTATGACCCTTTTTGAACCTTTATTGGCGGGGCGCAACTGACTTAATGGTAATAATCTTGGACGCAAGTTGCAGTATGCACTTTATGCACCGAGTAGTATGCAGCCATTTAAACCAAAATGTGGCCGAATTCAGTTGCGGTATGTAAAAGCGAAGGTATACCACACTACCAAGCCACACACATGCAGTGTAGCCATTTAGAAGCCGTCGAATTACTCTCATTCATAGATTGACCATGGAATATTAATTAATATGGTATAATGCAGTGGTGCCCAACCCGTATTATATTTGGCCTGTCAGTCGTTACAAATCTTTAACGTAAAACAAAATATTCAATAACAAGTTAAATTATTACAAAATATGATAATTAATAGTAATAATAAGAATAAAACTAAAAAAGGTGGGTAAGTGGATGTCGCTCTGCTGTACAGTAGGTTACAAGTGGGTCACTGTATAATGGATAGTATTAAATTTGAATTCAATGATATAATATCACTGTATAAGAAAAACGATTCTGAGCGGAGACGGTTTGTCAGTCTAGGTATTAGACATACCTATTATAGGTATACTTATCTATAGTATTAAAAAAAAATTGACCTATAATAGGTATCAATAATAAATTCCAAATTAATCATATCACAATATCCATTAGGTAACGCGTTATACATCAACAACAAACCGTGGTACTATCATAGATATATAATAGTATACTTTAGAAGTTTCAAGTACCCACAAGTAATATTATACAATCACAACAAAATAATTAAAATAGTTATTCCAGGTTTTTTTAATATGTAATTTCGTCCAAATTTGAACTTAAAATGACTATAAAAATAAACTGTGCTTCTATATTTCTTAGAATTTTTGGTAACAGAATTAAATATTTACGTGAAATCTTGTTTTAAATTTTCAATCCTTAGATATAAAAGTTGAACATTTTATAAATTTTTAACTACAAAATAATTATTCAATTTTAAATTTGATAAATTTTGTCAAAATTTCAACTCCAAATGCTTATAAAAAAAATGTGTGCCTATGTATTTTTAATATTTCACAATTGCTATTGTAAAAATATATCAGGAGCCTTGCATTAAATTTTCACGCATTTTTACCAAACAAATAAAATTTTATTGATATTTATAGAAAAAAAATTAAAAAATTTGAAAAATGACAATTGACTGTAAACAGCTCAAAACAACTCAAAATATTTTGAAAATTTTATCATGTATAGAAAATGGAAATATAAATAATCAGTGAAAATTTCATGTACCTACAGTCATTCGTTTTAAAGTGTCACCAAAAACCAAAATCAATTTTCTCGAAAACAGTTTTTGCGTAAAAATTCCCGTTTTTCCTTAATTTTTCTTTTGTTTTTAACGGCGCTTTTTAAAACTGTTGGAAAAATTTTACTTTTGACCCCCCCAAAGTACCAACTAGATTCACTTTCCTATCAGAAAAAGTACTGTTGAAGAAAATCCAAGCACTTTTACTGTCCTAAAAGGTGATGACAGACACAAAAAAAAATTTAAAAAAAACACACATCATTGTAAAATCAATACATTCATCGTTCCACTCAGAATCTAAAATGTCATATAAAAATGTTTTACACATACTTTCAATGTGAAATTTGAGTTTGTGTTTCGTTTACTAATAATGAACAATCTGGTTGGAATTTAGTTGAGATTATTCGTACTTTTATTCTTGCAGGTGGCCCGCTCGAAGATAATAGTTTACCAAAGTGGCCCGCCGAGGAAAAAAGGTTGGGCATCACCGGTATAACGGGTTGATGAAATCTATATCATCTAAAATGCCAAGAATGTTTTGCAGCATTATGGATAGCCGTTCGAAATCGTCATACCATCGAATGAGTCTGAATTGTAAGTTTATTTTGAACTCCACAACTGAATATTGAAATGCATTCGACAGTAGCATTATGTAGTCGTTGGAGGTAGTAATCAGAATTAGGTATAATATTGAGGTTAGGTATATTCCAATAAACTTGTGTACACCTTTTGGATTTAATAATATACATTATCATATCAAATATCGCAGTTATGAGATAGCTGTGGTACAAGTATCGCGTAGTCATAAAAAAAAGACATTAAATAGTACAGTGTAGTTTAGGGTGACCATATTAAAAAAAAAAAAATACAGGACAAAATTAATAATAATTTAATTTTTTTTTATTAATACTTAATATATATACATATTATATTGATTTTTAATTGTGAAAAAACATAATTTTCACAATTACCCTAGTCTAGTTAGGACGGACGTCGCGTTTATAACAGCTGGAACAGTCAAAAGAGTGACAATATTTATGTAACACACGTGTATAATATATATTCACTAAACAAGCTTGATGCGATGTCACGTTGAGCGACAGTGACGTTTCTATTTTACTAAAATATTTTTTCGTAATCCATCACGGTTAATATGCAGAGATAATTATAAATTACAATACTTCCGCCGCTCGCAGCACAAGACAGAAGGATATTATCGTCCGCCTATACATGTCTTCGAGTCCTCTCGTCACATTCCGTTGTTCGACTCGGCTGCATAATATTATTACAAAATTATTTGTGTTTTCGTCCTATATTGCCGCAGTGTTCCATGTGTGTGTTGCCGATGCCACGTTAGAACTCACGAACAATACTTACGCTCATATATTATGATATTATTATGATGTAACGCTTTGACTCGTCGAGCGCCGAGACATAATTGTCACTATAGAAACGCTCAAAACCCTCGTCAAACACGTGTCACGTCATAGGTACCTATACAGTTTTTTTCTGCCGTCTTGATATTTAAAATATTTAAAAATAGCCTTCGTGACCCGTGTTGTATTATACACGTGAATAGTTAATAATGTTTAAAATCCTATTAAAGACGTCGCGTTAACTAGGGACATGATAATAATAATATTATGTATATCTAATATTATACATAAAACATTGGTAAATACTGCGTTACCCAATAATATTGAGTTATAACCATCGTCATACCGGTTCAAACGATACACGAATTTCGTACCTGTCCCTCGAATTGCGTCCCACTCGAATCTTAAAGTAAAGGTAAGTAGCACGAATTGCGTCCAAATCGAATAATAATATTATTAAACGTCATACTTTTTTTAGTGGTTTCCAATCTGATGATTAATTTCATAAAAACATTTTTATTTTTTATGTGAGTACTTAGTATACTACAACATTGACTATAACGGCTAATACAAAAAAGTTAATATAATAAAATAAATTATTTAAAATAAACATTTTTAAATACCTATTACATATCATATTATGGTTTTATGTGGTCTGCATGATCAAGAACTGATATACTACGTCGTACACGAGCAATTTAATTATGCACTCCTACAGAATAATTGTAATCATATGTAGGTACCTATAAATTAATATCATAAATTCATAACGAAAATAATTGTATATAATATGTAATTGGTAATAATATCTAAGTTATCTACCGCAATAATATACTGAAAGCAGGATCAATAAATAAATTATAAATACATAGGTATTACATACACATTATTATTTAACTAATTAAAAAATATCAGATATACATTCTATCGGGCCAAAAATCATTTAACTCCGAATAACAGTAGAACAACAAACTGCGTGTTTTAAATTTTTTTTTTTTTTTTTTTTATTAAATATGAAAATATACAACTATACAATTAAGCACAACAAGTAATAGTGATGAAGAGGATTACATAACATGAAATGGCACGATGTAGGAGGGCTCCCAATGGAGCTACCTACTTGGGTATTTTATTAATTAATGGAGGAGGTCTCTAGCCCATTTACGTTTAAGTCTTCAGAGGAGGATTGTCAGGGATGTGTAGTGAATCAAGAGAACTTA
>NC_042495.1:93933509-93934023 GCF_005508785.2 Acyrthosiphon pisum
AAAGTGCTTCGAATAATAGACGATTCGTTTTTTTACAAAAAAATTGAAATTAAATGTTTGATCTGTGTGGGTACCAAAGTACTTAAAGTTGATACACGATCAAACTCGAACTTAAGAAAACATTTAAATGTAAGTACCTATCTATACCTAGCTTATAAATATATTTATTTATTTAATAAATTATTATATATTTAAATATTATTATTAATTGATGATAATATTTAATATATTAATACCTACCAGATGTCCAGTTAGCTCATACTTATAAAAAAATATACGTTTTTAATTACCTAATAATTATTAATTTATCTGTTTTTAATTATTTTATTAGTTTGACCGTTCATATTTTCAAACATTATAATTAAATTATTAAGTATTTACCCATTCAATCTGTCATACTATTTATTTGTATGCATGTTAAAATATAGAGTAAGCATTTGCAAATTTTGAAAAAAATTGATGGTATAAATACTATAAATACAGTTGAAAATGAAAATGCTCACAAAAAAATTAA
>NC_042495.1:93934073-93972500 GCF_005508785.2 Acyrthosiphon pisum
AAGCGCGTGTGCTCGTGGTGGGAAGATAGGGCGATAACGACGAACGGTCGACCGAAGTCCGCGAGACGTGTGACGGATCCGTACCCAACATACATTGAGTACTTTGTTTCACATAAGGTAACCCTGATCCCTAGTAATAATATCACACACCGAGGTCGAGTCTCCGAGACCTCGTTAAAATAAACAAAACGACACCCGTGAGAGCGAGGTGAAGAGGAGACGTTACAATATTTAATATTTTGGTTTAGAACGCCGTACCAAGCACTTATCCGATCCACTACTTAAATTTGAGAACTCAATCGGAGAACCCCGCATACACAATAGACTGGTATATATATAGATACGAACGCATACAATATTGTAAAAAGCACTCAAAAGGCCAAACATTTTTAGTGAAAAAAAAATTTGAGTTCAGATACAATATCTATTATGACACGATACAGGTACATCAACGATATCACATGTAAAATGATAAAACATACATAATATAGGCCATACGGTGTTATACAATACTTACATTATATTATATTATAATAATAATACTATGTACACGAGTGCACATAATACGCCATTATCGTGTTTGTGCGCGCCTTATATTATTCACTATAGGTATATAGTACGTATACCTATACACTTGCGTTTTACCGTCCCATTGTTTTTCACGCCGCCACCGCCGCTGTCAATGTACGTCAATAATAATAATAATAATAGTAGTAAATAGTAATAATAATAATAATAATAATAATAATAATAATAATAATAATAATAATAATAATAATAATATAATACTAACAATATCATAAGCACAGACGTACCTATAATCTATATATAATATAATATATATATTACACATTGTATATGTTTACAGGGGCGCCATTTCAGTTTTTTTTTAAGGTGTGCAAACAATTAAAGAGGCCAATTTTTTCCCACCTCCAGGCCAATCGTTAAAAAAACGTTTCTAGTGTTTTCAGTTTTTCATTACAGATTTATTACAGTAATACATTTTTTTTTAAGTATTTAAGATACTACTCAAATACTTTAATTGTAAAGTATTTCAAATACTACTCAAATACTTTTGGTTTTTAAAGTGGGTTTATAATTATCGTAATATAAACACATAGGTAGTAGGTAATCTAATAGTTATCTAATAGTTTTAAAGGGAATATTGTTATTCAATATTCAATAACTTTTTTTAGAAATCTGGTTTTCACAAACCTTTGGGCTTCGGCTAACACAGAAATACAGAATATTAAATAAAATTATTATTCCATTATTGTAGTTGACAATAATATTTTTCCAACCAATTATTTCGAATAAAAATAAAATTTTCAAAATAAAAAACCAAAGTATTCAATACCAAAAAGTATTTAAAATACCATTCAAAATACTTCATGCTGAAAGTATTTAAAAAGTTATTCAATACTTAAAAAAGTATTTGAATACTTTTACTCAAATACTTTTACTTAAATACTTTACAGGACTGCTTTTGTCTATCAGTAACCAGGGGCGGACTGGCCCAGGGTGCTATACACCAAGTAGCACCCTGGGCCCCCGTTTGTATTTATGATCCGAGCCCCCGATTACCACAGTCGGTATACGGTATAATACTGGTATAATACGGTATTATACAAAATAAAAATAAAAACATATTTTAACATCTCTACAAATAAACAACATGTTATTCTTAACTTTTTTTTTATATTTACTTATAAAACTAAGGGTTCTTTCCTAATTTAGGTAGGTTTGAAAAAAAATTACGGGCCCCTAATTAATTTTGCACCCAGGCCAAAAATAGCCAGTCCGCCTCTGTCAGTAGCCACTTACCATTTACACATATTTGTGTGTGCCAGTGGATAAAGTGATACCGATATCAATTTATCAATTATCAAATTAAAGAACACAATATTATAATATTATTTATGATTATCAGTGAATAGCTGCGGTGCATGCACAATTAAAGATTGTATTAATTAGGCCTAGGCCAATTGTGGACAACAAAATTACAGAGTGTGCGAGTGCACACCCTGCCCACCCCCCCAAATGGCGCCCCTGTATGTTTATCTTTTTTGAAGTGGCGGCGGTGTCCTTATAGTTGCGGTTGTACCTATAGTACCACAGTCGTGGTTCGCGGAGAACATAATATTCTAGTCGCAGTATAATATTTTATTAAATAGAGTGAGAGGGAAGGAAACAGAAATGGCGTAGTCGCGTATATAGGTATGACACGGGCGGTGCATGTGTGAAAAGACGGAAAAAAAATATAGAGAAAAAGAGTTAGAGTACGTACATAAGAGACGTAAAAAGACTGCACTCGTAGTAGGTACAACACCCGACCCTAACTATATAGGTACCAGGTACCCATATATTTTATATTTTGCATATACTGTGACCTTTGAAGTCTGAATTATGTACGCATAGTTACAAGTACGCCATTATTATTATTATTATAACATAATAATAAATTAACCGTCTGCAGCATTGATGTCATTAACTGCGGTGACTTCGGTATAAATGTATAACATATGTTACCTGTATATACCTATATAATCGGATAAATCAGATGCGATTTCTTAATCAAAGTGTAGGTACTGCATATGTGCAAATAGCGTTTGAGATTTGGGGGGGGGGGGATTAGCCACTATTTAGGCTATGGTAGGTACAGGTACTCGTGAAATCTGTTCCCATCGAGTCATGTGACGGAGAAGTTTTTATCGAAATATATAGTACAGTAGAAGCCGCTTATTAGAAACACGGATTATTGATACAATCGCGTTATTATTATTATTGAAACAAAATGTACCAGGACGGATCGCCCGTATATTAGGACATTTAAATCGCTTATTAGAAACAATCGGTTAAATGACACATTTCACTTTGGTCCCAATGTGTTTCTAATAAGCGGCTTCTACTGTATTGACTATTGATTAGTTGGTTATCTGAGCCATTTCGCTAGAACAACAATTATTATTATTCAAAAGATTTTCGTTAAAAATGTAAGCGTGTTCAAAATGTCAGGAAAGTGCCAGTCAAATACTGCAAGCATTACAAAATGTATATAATATACCTAGTTCAATTTTGAATAGAACTTTTATACTAATTTTTTTCGGACGATTTGATAATACTTTTTACAAAATTAGCTATTTGTCGGGTTGTTTTTAAATAATTTTCAATGTTGGACGCAAGTGTATAATAAACAGTAATAGTTTTTTAATTTATCGGACGCAAATTACCGCGACAGCTATAATATAACATATATAGTTATGATAATGGAATGCAAATGTTATTAAAACACCAGCTCCCACCACCATTTATTACTGCTACCATTCTGTTAGGTCTCATTTTTCTGGGTTGGATACATTAGAATGTACATACCTAATATATCAATATGATATTATTATTCAGTACGAATAATGATCGAAAGATATACGACGATAGTCGGTAGTCGTTATTATTGCTACTTATAATGTATATTTACACCATAATTTAAAAAGAAAAAAAAAAGTTGATTGCGTTTGCAGTTCGTAATTCGTATAATATGTCGATTTGTCGTGTGCAATTCATTTGTAATGTATAATATGAGCTATGTTTATTGGATTAACATGTTTACAATTGAAATTCTATATGCATACGTAACCTTGCATTTTGTACACAGGTCTTGAACGTTACAGTTTGAAGTGAATTTGCATAAAATGAATATTTAATATTATTCTACAACAAATGCGGCCAATGTCAAACGCAGCTAAGCATTTTTTACTGTATTCTCTCGTTTTCCAACGTATATTATACGTGTATGATGTTATTTTATAATTACCCGACGCGTACAGTAATTTTATTTGCTTTCAGTAAACTTTCAATAATCGTTCAACACAATGGATTAATTAATTTTAATTTTAATTTTTTTGTCATCCGCGAATTAATCAAATTGACCCGTTGTGTGTATTATTATACAACAAAATACCTCTTCGAATATAGTAGCCAAGATATTCTATTTACAAATTATTATTATTATTATTATTATATAGAAATCCATAAAAGGATATGTTGTCAATTATTATATCTGCCGGTTAAATGATTGCGCTCAAATTGGATCAAAACATTCGAATAGTATTTTCTATTGTCAATAATTGGCTTATTAAAAAGCAAAAAAATACGTTTATTTTTTATTTTTTATTGTTCGATGATTGCTCGACCCTGCTACGCACATATTATAATATAATATTACGTTATTTAGTATCGCCTTCGTTAACCAATCGGCGTTTGATGTCGTCTACTGGCAGGGCAAACCGTACTCATAATTTATAACCTGAGCAGATGGCGTATTCCGTATAGTATAACAAAATATATAATATTATAATCGAAAATAAATCACACCGCACAGTAAGCATCATATTATATGCTTAAGCTCTCGTCATCATACAATCATAATAATATACACCTGCAGAAAATATTAAACCAATCAGTCGGATTTCCGTTACTCGATGAAAATAAAAATGAAAACAATTTCACGAGACGTGTTTGATGGCCAGGTGAAACGGAACTTTACGCAGACAGCTATAGTTTCAGCCTTTAGCGGTATTATGGAGTAAATGTTGGGAGAGGTACGTTATTCGAAAAACGATCAAAGCTTGACTGCGTGTAGTATACTATTATATTTTATTTTACCGAAAACAAACAGTTTTATATTATTATATACTACAGGCAGTCGAGCTTTGATCGTTTTCCCGAGTTTTATACGGGAGCCGTTTATAGTCGGTGGTCGTAGATAGACGGAGGGGAGAGAGAGAGAAAGAGAGAAAGAGTGGGTGATAGGGATGAGGCAGAGGGAGAAGGAGAAGGAGAGACAGAGAGAGAATAGAGAGAGATTGAGAGAGAGAGAGAGAGAGAGAGAAAGAGAGCTTAAACAATGGAGTAGAGTCGTGTCGCCACCGTCGTATTATATCGTCGGCGGGGGCGATTATTCAATCAAGACCTAACAAAGCGGGACCGGCGGCGTTCCTCCACCGCCCGAATCTAAATCGGTGGCGGTGGCGGCGACGACGAACAATAGTAAGCGGATTTCGAGGCGGCGACGGCGAATAAGCATCGTTTAGGGGATTAACGTTATTATTATTAAATACGCGAGCGCCGTCGTGTGCAGTATATGTATACGTCTAAATATGGGGTAGGTACCTCTATATATAGAATATACCCGCGATCGCGATACACGAGCGCATGCGCGGACGGGGGTGGGTCGCTAACAAGGGGTTGGACCCAGATAATCGGTCGGTAATCGCGCGCGCATCCCTTTCGCCATCCTCCCCGTCATATCCTCCCCGCGTCCCTCCGCAACCGACTATATCCCTTGGGTACACTGCAGCGCGTTTATCACAAACGTTTAGGGTCGTCGAACAATCGTTGCCGACAACGACGACGACGCCGACGACGACGACGTCGTTTCCTTCCCGACGCTCGGTGTATAAATCTTTATATACTTCCTCTACGGATCTACACCACCACCGCCCCGACAACCCCTCCAAAACTGCCCCCGATCCGTTGGCCCTCCATGTATATATATATGCGAAGCCATACCGCCTCTCTACTGTGACGGGCCGCCCAAAGTCGTAATATTATATTATATTATTATCGACAATTTGATGGGTTCACTTTTGCACATCTGCAACAGTATTTGTAATATAATATAGTATATACGATGGTGGTATATATTCCAGTTACTGGGTTACCCTGTAACCCCCCGATAATGCCCTTGATAACTGATAAAACTATGTGTAAATATATATATATATATATTATATATATGTATGCATGTCCTGCAGATCGTCCGTTCACCTATATATAGGTAATAGGTATACATATATAAACTATAAAGTATATTATCCACGTCCCGTATAGTCTCTCATATTCGGACGAATATATCAACTACAACGTATGTTTTGTAGAAAGTGATAAGTGACAACTATTTCCACGCTCATATAATATAATAATATATAAAACATGTAAATCTACGATGTATATAATATTATGACTAGATAGTATCCATCTGATGTACTGCAGAGTAATAAATAAATTGAGCATTACTAACCATTTTTATTTAAAAATTAAAATCGTTTTTCTAGAAAAACGGTACGGTAATCTACAGTAGCACTTAACTGAGTATAATAATATAATAAATAATAATCAATAAGTAAAAATACTATAGTATAATATAGTATATACCTACTATACTATACTATAATAAAATTAAGTATTCATTAACTCTTATAGTTTTAGTTTTTGATTTGATTATTAATTTATAGTTTAATCGTATGAATGTGTACCTATAATAATATAATTTCCTAGAATTAAGAGACTATATAATAATAAATGAATAAGCTACTATTTTAATGGAGTAAACTAATAAAATGACGTATAATATGTATGTATTATATATTTTAATTTAATTTTAATTATAAAATTACATTTTGATTTCTAGGTAATACATTTTTTTTTTTTTTTTGTTAAATACTCAGGTATAAGCAATTTATTTAGGTCGACGGGCGAAACGTTTTTTGTAAGAGAATTAAACATTACGTAGGTAAACATAATGATATTATATCAAGACTCTAACACTGTATAATAAATAGAGGGAAAATTTAATTTTGCGAAATAACTTGGGCTGCAGTAATACTATTCAGATTACCTCCTCGTACAAAAGGCTTAAAAAGCTGTAAACCTTATAGTACACTGGACGGTTCAGCACTCCGCGTTGCATCTAATTATTAGTAATTGGACATTCTGAAAGTTTGCAGTCGCGTTTACTGCCACTGCTTTTATCTCGCAGTGTATTATAATATAATAATATACACTCGTGTCACTATTGTCAATCTCATTGAACTATTTATGGTTTTCATTACATCCGAAGCCTATTAAAAATAATTAGTCAGTGTTCTTCGACAGGTACCTTGACTAATGTTTTATGAATGAGAAAGCTGAACAATTACCATTACAATGGACACTAGAAGATCCTTGACCACCTCAACCGTACGATATGCAGTGACACTGCGTTTATACGTTAATTCAACAGTTTATCTTTCTTACAATGAATAATCGTTTGTTAAGAAAGTAAAAGTGTAGACAAGTTGTCGGGAATATGTTTTTTTTACCTAAGGTAGAAATTCCTCAGAAATAGGTATAATATAGGAACATAATAATATAATGATGACGAAACCGTCTTACTTAATAATTTGACCAATACTCTAAATTATAGAAATCATCAGTATGATATGGATATAGTTTATACCCGTGTTCCCGATTATATTAATTTCATATGAAAAATAGTATTTAACGTCCTAACCTTAATTATATTATGGATGGCCAAAAAACAATTAGGCAATTTTTTAAACAAGGCAGCGGTGATAGGAATACAATTTTGAAACTTTATCATGAGCGACCAGTATAAAATATAAATATTGAAACATTATTACGTTTCACAGCCTTATTAAATATTTATTTTTTTTATAAAATTAATTATTAAAATATTATTGGTATAAAAAAAATATTTCACCTAGTTTTTAAAAATGCGTATTAAATATTATTAGTACATAAGTATTTTTTTCTCTTGAATTAATTAATTCGTAATTAAATTAAAATGCAAACGAATGATTAAAATTAAAATTAAATTGTTTATAATATGCCAATTAGTTATTATAGAAAAAAAAAATAGTTTTTGGAGTTTTTAATATTCAAACACGTTAAGAAGTGTTTTTTCGTGGTTAGATTGGATATCTACAGATCCGTCGAGTCAAAAATTGAGTATGGAATTGAATGCCAGGTAAGTCGTTCTGCTGTATAATAGTAATAGTTTCGATTGTACATTTACTCCTCGTCATTGAGTAGGTCACTGTAATAAATTTATTGACTGAGTTTCTTGATTATTTATAAAATACAATATTGTATACGAAAATAGATTCTGAGCTAAGACGTTCTATCAGCATATATTTTAGGATTTATTCATATTAGTTATAGGTATAAGTAGTTTTTTTCTATAGCAATACAGTAGGTTGAACTACAAACTAAAAATAGTCTATAATTTCTTATTTCAAATATCTATGACTAGTACATACTGTAAATAAAGTAAAAATATTTTAAGATCAGACAATTATAGTGCTTAGTAATTTTTTATATAAATATTTAGTGCGAATTTAAAGTCACTACAGTTTTAATTTTTGAATTACAACCAAGAAACAAAATTGACTGTCGAAATCTCGTTTTGAATAAAAATTCCCGTTTTGTTCCAAATTATTTTTTGTTTTTCCTGATAATTATGAATGGTACTGTGCATTTTTTCACAAAAAGCTTTTGACTTACCAAAACACCAATTAGATCCAACTAGTTTTCTACATAGATAGTTTCCTCGAAGTTGAAGATTGAAGTATTTTCATTATTTCTAAGAGTGACGTCAGACACAGTTATCATTGTTAAACGATTTGACGATTTAACATTGTTAGTCGCTCCGCTAAAAATTTAAAATCGATAAAGCATGTTAATTAATATTTTTCGAATGCATTAATCTAAATCTTAGACATTATCAATTTTCATCGATACTTTGCCAGTAATTAATCATTTGTAAAACACTAATGGAAATTTAGTATACAATTATTATAAGGAGCGTAAAGCATTAATTAATAATTAATTATGCTAAATTTGTAAGTACCTATATATAGATAATATAATTTTAGAAACAAAGTGTTTTCTCATTAATAAAACATATTTTAAGCATATAATTATAATTTGTAAAGCATTTAATAATTTATGATGCTTATGCGCGACCTTAATGTTTTAAATATATCATGCGTTTTTTAACAAAAGAATCTTCACATTTTTCAAGGATTTTCCAAAATATGTAAAATACCATCGCATCTGCTTGAAAAGTCATCTGGGTTTAATGACTATTGGGTATTGTTACTTTTATTGATTTAATACGAAATCTCGCGGGATCAGTGAACAATATATCTAGTAAAACGTTGTTCAATATCTGTAAGTTTTCCGCTGGCTTAGATAAGGCTTTACATTATATTCGAATCATAAAATAAAAACCTAAGCCATAAACCTAAATATCATTAGTTTGTAATGTTAAATTATTTTTTTTATTAGGATCACTGTGTACCTACCTACTAGGTTGGTAGGTGGATCACTTTTTTTTTAGCGTTTATGTCTTAAAATATTATAAAATAGAGCTGACTTGTGGGGGCCCTGTTGTGAACAATTAACAAATATTGTAAATAAAAATTTAATATATTGTGTATGTGTTTATAATATCACAAATTACAACATAGACCAATATATTATAATTTTAAAGACCTTTATTAAAAGTATAAAACATAATGGGAAGCACACGACCATTAGTGTCTTTTATACAATGAAACTTATTAAAGATTACAAACATAACCTAACATAATAAAATAAGTTATAACATAATAATAATAATAATAATATCAATAATAAATGTTAGATTATGTTATCATAACATTATTCCATATGGTATCAACCTGATCAACGCCCAAAGGGCTGATATAATAAAAATTATCTACGCCTATGTGATCATAATATTACTGTACAAAAGGAAGTGTGGAACTCGCTGCAATTAGAATAACTGTATATATACAGGTATACCTACATTTAGTTAAATAAATATTTTAACATAAATATTCAATTTCCTATATAAAATGATATTCAAAATGAAATATATTAAACATATTTTAGAACATCTAACGGTATATGAAAATTGTTATTATAATAGTATAAGTAGAAAAAGAATAATAATAATTATTAGTTACTTAGAAAATGTGCGATAATTCGACGCCTCCTTGCATTTGATCACGCGAGAGTTCAGATCGAACATAAAAAAGGTTATTGATTAACATATTATAGATAATATTATTTTTACGATTTTAATTTTTTATTGAAATATTTACCCTTTTTATATTATTATTATATTTTTAACTTTTTAAGCATACCCAACACCAGATAAAACCATAGAAAATCACTGGCTGAGATAATATTATATTATGAAGAAACACCGTAATATATATCCCGAATCAAACTTTTACCGTCCATAAGGTTCGTGGAATATTATTATTATTATTATTTTTTTATGGAACTATCGATGAATATTTTAACATGAATTGTTCTAAATTATAAACGATTCGTATGCGGTAATAATCGTGTATGTAATTATGTACCGTTCTCCAATTTCTTTTGGTTCGTCCATAGATTCGTATAATAGCGTTCCGTTTGTTTCAAAAAGGTCAACTAGGTGCTAACGTATTGGGTGCCAATCAGATAAACTACAACAAGTTTATAATTCAAAAAATTTCGGTTGTCCCGACTGAAGAAAAAAAAGGAAAAAAAAACAGAATACTCCAACTTTTTGCTGATAATAATAATAATATGTCGTCGGCCGAATGAAAACCGATATAATCACGTACTACCTGAATCGTAAATAATTCAACAGACTAATTGGATGGTATTTTTATTTACTTTTTAAAGCTAAAAAAAAAAACCGGATTCCACCGTATATAACCGAGGTCCCAGCTACTTGTATTTCACTTTAGGATCCACAATCATGTTTATTTCATTATTTTACAATACGCACACTAAACCGGCCAGTTAGCCATGAAACTCGAGATCAATATTATATATTCTACGCATAACAACAATATCGAAGTCATTATAATATATTTACGAAGATAAATGCTCATATGGTTTTACCATATTTCAAAATGGACGCCGTTGCATGCAGTGATTGATATACATTGTATTATAATGTAGGTATAGTGCTGCAACTATTATAATATTATAATATGTGTATAGGTATCGCGAAGAGTGGAGAGAATAAAATAATATTATGTAGGTAGGTACACCGCGTACACGAATACACGATTAAATAGTTATGCTAATTTGCACAATTCAATTAATATACTTCGAATACTTTTTTCGATTCCATGTCGTTTGTTATAACACATTTTATAGAGCTTTAGTATTAATATTATACTATAGTTGACACAATTTGAGTACGCGAATCAGTCGACATTTTCTCATTGTGAACGGTATGTTAAAGTATTATATATAGGCAGTAGGCATGTACAAAATGGTTGCAGGAAGCTGAAAGATCATTATCAAAATTACTATATTGACTATTATCATAATTTTCGTGACCAAATTTCGCTTGCTTATATTTTGTTCTATTCTCGTGTATAAAATAATCTCTAGAGTACAGAATTTGGTTAATTTTCAAATGTTTTATGAGGCTATATTTAAATTTTAAATATTTGTAGGAATCTATTGACTATTCTTCATAAAATGTATTTAATACCTATATCAATGCGATTGTTAATTATTTTTGTTGATCCAAATTAATGATCCAATTATTAATTGTAAGGTGAAGTGTTTAATAATTCAAATAAGTCATCCTCTTTGAGTTGAAATAATAATAGTTGCTTAGTTAATAAAACACAAGTTATAATATTAATGTAACATTGTACAAGCCATGGCTGTGGACTCCCTTATAAACGGTGCTCAAGTTCCTCTTTTCCTAGACAATAGGAGGTCCTACAATTTGGTCAACGCTCTTGTTGTTGTCTTCGTAAGTGAATGTGAATAGCTAGATCGTAATTAGCTTTTGAGTGGCATTTTGGTTATAATATGTGAGAGGCACACTATTCCATACGTTGAATAGGTCGAAGCCACAAATTAATACTTCTAAATAAAACCTTCTATTTTATTTATTAACTTATTATACATAATTGTTGTGTTATAACAACATGTTATTCTGGTAACAACCCTGGGGTGTCGTTCTAATCGTGCCACCATAGGTTTTAGGAACCCACGAATCCATATCATTGTTTATTTTTACCATTTGTCGAGTAGGTATTTACAAACTATACAATACATTTTACAATAAGTAAGCTTGAGAATGGTTATGAGACAGTGAAATATCTTATGGGAAGATTCTGAGCAGAGTCAAATTTACATAGTTAAGTTATTTACATTTATTTAAATTTAAGTTTTACATATACATAGGTATATTCTAAGTAGTTATCTGTGCCTCAGCACCAGGTATGTTTGAGCTTAGTTATCTTGTCGGATTGTCCTGAAGTGCTCGGGATGACAGGATGCTGACTGGGATATAAGGAGATTTGTATTTCTTTGTTTAGTTTGTTATGATACATTTTTTTAGAAAGTGATAGCCGTTTTGGTGATGGTTTTAATTCGATGATCGGTATGAAGTATTTTAGTGAGCACCATCGCATCGGTGGGTTGATTTCGGTGACAAGACAAATGTGTGAATATTCGTCAAGAATTCTCGAGATTCCTCCGACCCGAGACTTTGCGTATTTGACAGCTTTGCTATATTTTCATACTACACCCCTAAACGTTTATCTCCAGCTCAGGCGTAGGAAGAATAATTTCACGAAAACCAGCGCGCGAACATGATATTATTATTAATGTATTTTAATATTATGTACCTATAATATATACTGGCCCGAGGGAACGGCCGGAGAGTTTAGTAATCACATCGCGGCGCTGCCGGTGATTGATGACTGATTGGTATAGTAATAAAATGAATAATAATAATATTATTAATAGAATATCGCAGTATATATATTATAATAGCGTATATTATACACAGTAACGAGTGGATTTACTTGACGTCGTGGCGGTGGCACATATCTCGTCCGTCCAGAGAAATTACACGGGTGACTTACCTCACGTTGACACACACACACACACACACACATGCATTTAAATTTGTCTTCTCATTTCCTGTCGATTACCCGCGTGTCCCGCGTCGACCCATTCGACTCGCATCCATGTCGGTAGTTTTTTTCCAGTTTGTCAGCGCCGGATCGGTGGAAGACGAGAATATAAACAATTAACTTTACTTATCGCGTATAGACCGCACAGACACAGGACACGATGTAACCACACACACGCACTCACTCACTCATTTTACCAGTAAATTATGACGTCTGGTTAGGACCCGGTTAGGTTTAACATAATTTGAAGTAGGTATACAATGCATTTTCGACAAATAATATTTACTGATTTTTGACCAATTTTGGCTATATTTTTTGCGGTCTTTTTCCTCTTGAAATTATATTTTTATTGGTTTTACGATAACGATCATAAATTATATATTGTTATTATATTTTTTAGTGGACGTTTTCATGGGTAAAATGAGTAATGCTCAAAGTCGCTCTTAGCTGTTTATGTCTATTCAGATCTGTGAAACTATGTGTGGTTATACAATACATATGATGAAAGGTACCTATTGCACTATAATAATTAACAATATATCGATTTGCAGACAAGTTGTCGTGGATATAAAAAATACTCGCTTTATCCATGGAGCGTTCGGTTAAAAATATGGCACTTATCCTGACACAGAAGTCGGAAAATCACGCACGACTCGGCCAATATAATAATATAATAAAGAGACCAACTCGCGTCTTCGCGTAAGTTTATTTTTCTAGGTTACTTTTTTATGTTTTCTATAATATTTTAATACACAGGGCGACGCGGCCGTGTGCGCTCACGGTTCTCGTGCTCCGATCGTTTAGAGGTATGTAACAACGACGACGATGATCATGCGCGAATAATATTATCGTAAAATAAATAAATAATAATAAATTACCTCGCGCAGACAAGACGCGAGCGAGCGCGCGCACGCACACACTTTTGCACTGCAGCTGACAGTGACGACAATCGTGAACTCTTTCGCATATAAATGTGTGCGTGTGTGTGTGTGTGTTATGCACTCGGGAATTATATAGAGACAAAGGTTCGTGTAATGTGTACATAGACTTGTGAGTGTGTGTGTCGTCGCGCCGGTGCCCACGGTGACATCTCTATCACGTCGACAATAAGTGCGACCACACACACCTACTATTATATTGTGTATACCTACGTGTGCTTCCATATAGGTGCACATTCGCAATGCCCCTCCACCGCCTCACGATAACTTCTCCGAACGAGCTCCCCCTCTCACTCTCTCTTTCTCTCTCTCTCTCTATCTCTCGGTATGCAGCAGTCTTTCTCTCGAGCGTCTCTGCCGGGAGAATATTATCATTCCGCCCTCACCCGCCGGCGGCTGGACCACGACTCGTTCTCGCCCGCACCGATCGCGATTCGTTCTACATAATATAACATAATAATAATAATATCATAGCAGCGATGACGGCGAAGCGCCTCCTCCTGCAGCACCGCCGGCCGACCGATCGTCGGTTTTTTTGTGCGGTTTTTTTTTCAATTTCCAATCGACTTTTTCCCGTCGTCGTAATACTATAGTATATTATACATATAAATATCTAAATATCGTCGTCATAATACATATACCTAAGGTCACGTACACGTAAATACGGCGTTTCGACGATAAATCAAACGGTTGTTTTTTTTCACCGCTGAAGCAGTATTATATTATTATATTATAACTATATTATACAGTCTTCCACACCCACCCTTCCCCAACGTTCGGTATAAAATAGTAAATACACTATAATATAGTATTATTATAGTAACGTTCACGATGCGCCGTGTCCCAGCTATTGTCTCCCGCGAAATCTGTAGCCGTTTGATATACGATTGCGCCGAAATAAAACAACACACCGTACAACCGCATGATGATAATAATAATAATATTAATACTCCATCGCAACGCATACTGCCGCTAAATTATACTGTGTTGCGTCCGACTTGAGTTTATACACGTCATATTGTTTTAATATAATATAATAAAATATATAGGTATATAGAATACGGGTCTTTATTTCGGTATTTATTTATTTTTTATTTTATTTTTTTTTTGTTACGATTCAATTACCATTGTCTTGTCGTCGTCGTCCGCGATTTCTCGGCTGCAGCGCACGACCTACGCTCCCCGGGTTCGGGAAATTAGTGTTTGCAGCGAAACTCAGAGCGTTGCTGTTTATATAACATCGTCGTGCGAACAACAACGAAATAAGACTGTAGGTAGGTAGGTTTTATAGGTATACCATTCGCACATTAAAGTCTCCCACGCGCGAAGACGTTCGGTCGGACACGCAGATTTACGCGCGCGAAGTGTTTTACGACACTTAGGAGGTATATATAATTTTTATTATTACCACTGCTGCGTGCCTGCGTGTATACATAATCAATTATTAAAATAGGTCTCGTCCTGAATCTTAGCTAGCCGCATCTATCGTTTTAGTATCATAAACTAACCTAACCTAACCGGACCTGCGCTATTCACCGAGGCCTTTCCAATGTAACACACGTGGACGTATAAGAATCACACTTTAAAAATGTCGAATTTCGGTTATAGAAATCGTCTCACATTTTGAACTCGGGGCGCCAGGCTGAAGGACCTCTTTTGCGCCTTAACGAGGGCAATTGGGCATAAATTATACACGGAATACGTAGGTTAATTTAAAGCCCGAGTTCAAGCGCATCGATCCCGAAATCGATAAAACGGACACGTTATAAATAATATTATAAACACGCATACGTCGAGCACGAGTAGTGTATTAATTTTATAAGTTCCTGCAGAAAGCTTCACGCCTATACCTATCACACAGAAATTACATTTTATAGCTTTTGAGCGGCTCGAAGCGTTTCGTATCGATCGCACCAGATTTCAACCGTTGTGGGAACCGATCTTTTATCGTTTTATAATCGCATTTATTGGCTAAAATTAATATTAATCGTATTTTTTTTCAGGTAGGTACGCAGTATTCCTCAACAGGTATACGGTCACGCACTTGCAGGTTTGACCGAATCAGGTTCGCTGTCTGTACACACACACGTGTTATATACCTACATGTATATAAATCTAAAGAAATGGATTATTTATTATCCTTCCCGGATCGGTTGATGGATCAGTGCTGCTGAAACGTTGGTCAAAATTAAGAAACCGGTATGTTGGCGATGGTAAATAATAAATAAACCGATAGCGTATTAAATTATATTATGAGCATATAGGAAAATCACACAACGGTAATAATAATTTCTAGTTATGATGTTATAATAATACGGCTGGTGCAGCCTATTATACGCATAATTAAAACTTAATAATCAACCATTTTATAAGCGTATATAATAATATAATATATATATATATATATATATACATATACATACTTATTATATTTTAATAAAACGGGCTCTACAAAATTATATACGACCACTAAAATTTCAATCAATAAGTTTAATAATATATAGTAAAATGCTCGTATATTATATTATATTATATTATACCTATAGGTACACCGCGGCGATAGTCCGGTTAATTCATTAATTAGTCGTTATAAATGATTTCATAATTTTTTTTTCGTGCGCGCGTTCATATTTTTTGTTCAAACATCGGACGTGATATTATCTTTCAGATTATATTATATTATATATACAATCGTACGATTAATTATTCCGTATAAAAACCAATGCATAACAATATAATATAATATATGACTATTGACTATATAACATCAAACGATCGATTATATTCACCCGTCGAATAGGGTTTTCTTAAATGGCGCGTTTCCATCATGAATTCTGTTTTCGATCTGATTAAGAGGTTTAGCTTTTACTGTTTAATAATAATAACAATAATATACGCATACGCTTTGATTATGTACACACGTGTCACCGATCGGCTTTTAAACAATCCAATCAGATACGGACCAAATCCTTTACCGATTGTTTGATAGCGCCGTACACAATAGCGTCGGATTCAATTCAGAATAATTTTAAACTTATGGCCGTTTACACAAAACTTTGGTGCCGACAGAATGATTTACCAAAACGATCGGATTAGATTATCGTATAATAACTTTTACGGACATTCTGCGTCAATGCCGATGTATTATTATATCGACAATGCTTGCAGTATAATTTCTGAATGCTGAGTTTATTTTTCTTCCATCAACCACAACTACAAGTAGCAACGACAATATAACCACACCGGTCTTACATGGTTAAACCGTTGATACTTATTGCGTTGGTAGTACTTTGAAGTAAAATAATATAATAATATAATACATTACGTCATTGTGGTGCTTATTCGAAACGACGTCCATACCTTGTCAATTACTGTTGTAAAACTAGTTAAAAACTTAATAATTAGTATTGTTTAAACCGTATAATATAATGTCAATATTATTATACGGAACTTATAATAATAGTTGTACAATAAAGATTACAGATTCTGCAACCTGTCATCGTTTTGGCAGGTACGTGTATATTATTATGATATTATTTAGTTATCGCTGGCACGGTGACTTTTTATGAGAATATTCTCGTTTATTAAACTTTAATTAAATTAATTAATGTTGCCGATTATATAATACAAGCGTTATCGGAAGAATAAATATATCAATACCGAAGAAAGTTTCCAACACAGTCCATCGGTCTGCATAAAAAGCGTTAAATTTAACAATATAATTCTGATTTATTTATTTAACTTTGTTTACTGCAAATCATTTTGTCGTAGTAAAAGAGATGTTTCAAAACTTTATTATATTACATAATACATATTGATTTATTCACTGTTGTTTAATTGTGTCTATTATATTGTTGTATGGACCATTGTAAGCGTTATTGCCTTTCAGAATTTCATATTGTTGTATATAGATATTATAATATATTGTACATTTGTACCTACTCAATATAATGCTATTATTTATGAAGGTATAACAAAAATGAACGTACACCGCGGTTTTTAAATTGCCTACACGATTATTGTCTTAATCACCGGTCGTATAATGATATTTCATGTTCCACTCGGTGAAACAAAATATCTGATTATATCCACGGTTGAAATCAACAGCCATTGCCAAACGATTTTATCGGTGTTCCCGAATTGGTTCCGAAACGTCCGAATCGGTTCCAGGGCCGTTACGAAGGGTACATCCGAATTGGTTCCCCGATTATTTTTAAAGGCATTTTCAATTTTCATTCTCATTTTATACAGACTTAGGACCGTTTTTACATGTGAGCACTGAGCAGGTATGGTTTAAAATCGTGTTTTCTGTTTCAAAATAGTAATGTATTTTATTTTTTTATCATATTATATTTCAATAGTTTTTTATATATTTTTCTAATCTACCGACGTAATTTTTTTTTTATGTACATCCATATACATATACATAACTATATGGGAAATTCCATATGTCATATTAATATTAAAAAATATTATTGGATTTCACCTTTTTCAAAAATCTTTATCGCGAGAACCAAATATTAAGATATGTGCCGCTTTTATAGAATATCTGGAACTAATTCGGATGAAGCCATTTTATATATAGGTACCACCCCACCACGGTCAAATGTGGCTAATTATAATGAAATTGAACCAACTCGATTTAGTTTGGGATATTGATCATCATAATATAATCGTCATGCACGAGAAGTGATATTTTCACCCATTTACACGACGTATGCGCGTATAAGTGTAGGTACCTACATCACATATTATATAGGTGGCCGTTATTCGCGCGACCAGTCAGCTAGTGGCGATGGCGTGAGCCGCGGTCCGGCTTAACTATTTATTTAAATATTATTATAATACACACGCGGAGCCAATAATTAATTAAAATAAAAACACGTTTCCGTGTCTCGTGTTATAATTATTATTGTAGGTCGCGGAGCCCATAGTCGTATATACATACGTTGACGATATGTGCTGTGCGCGCATGTGTGTCTGCATAATCGTGTAAGTCGCGATGGAATGTCGCGCACAAACGCGCCGGAGACGACGGCGAATACCTGCGACTTACACGGATGCAGATACCGAGATAGAGTGAGTGAGTGAGAGAGACGTAGAGCGAGTAAGAGAGAGATAGGGTGAGTTAGAGAGAGAGAGACGGAGATTCTGTGAAGGAAAACGCGCCCCGGCCGTCGCGGTAGCGCGGTATGTTAATTTATACAAATTTACATGGACAATAATATAATGCCAGCACTACTATTATATACCTACATTGTGTGGCTATACACAGTGTACATATATACACGACATCGACGACTGGTATATGTATAATGATGTATAATATTATACGGTGCGTGTGTACCGTTCAAGAGTATTCGAAACGAGAACGATAAAATTATGTAAAAATTCGCGCGAGGATATAATAATAATAATAATATAATGGGAACACAATATTATTGTGTTATTGTTGTTGTTGTTGCGGTGGTGTACCTCCTATATATTGGTGGCGGGCAAACAGAATAGTACTTACCCGCACTTATACCTACCTGTTGTACGCGTACGTATTATACCGGACTGTAACCGTGGTCTTTGTATGGAAATTCGTATTGCGACCGCCGAGCCACCGAGTTTTCGCACGAACTCTGCAGTTGCAGTTTATCGGACTTTTGAGTAGTGGTAGCAAAAGAGGAGTCGACCACGTGCGCCTACGATCGCGAAGCGGCACACTCGCACCCCACGTTGATCCGCACGGAGACTATCACTATACCGCGGTATCATAGGCGTAACTAAGAACAAATTATTTTTAGGGAGCGGGTGAGTCGTAGCTAGTTATGGGTAAATTTGTTATTTTTGAATTTTGATTTTGTCAAATTTATTAACACAAATTAAACAGTATACCTAATTTTATTGTTCAGTCTAAATAACTAAAAATAATAAATGCTTTCGTAGTAGAACAACTTATAATTAAAAATATAATACGCTACAATGTTACCATTAGAATAAAAAAAAAACACCCATAAAATCTTCCAGTTAAAGTAACAAATAAATATTTTTATAGTACCTAGAACAATTGAACAATATGATTAAAAATATAATTCAGTCATATTGATGAAAATTACATAACCAATAACCATAAGTAATATTGATAATCATATCAAAACAAAATATGTATCATTATTAGTAATGAATAAAATTAAAAATGTGTAGTTATACATAACATTTTTTTTCGATATATTTTTATGTGCGGCTAACATACCTAGTAAACGGTTTGACATATTTAGCACAGTTAATTCTTTGAGCTTGACATGCCTGCCCTACACGCTTCAGTCGGTGTATTTGGCTCGTATTAAATAAAAAATGTTGCATAAATATTTTATATTTATAAAGTAGTATAATAACTTACAGTAAAAAGGTTATGGTTATCATTTCAAAATCCACTCGGTTCAGAATCTAAAACAAGTTGGTATCGCCACAGGAGTACTGCAGGACACTATACTTAAATGGTACAACATAATATCTAAGTATTTGCCAAATTTGAGAAACAATATTGTAGCCACATACTAAAAAATAAAAAAAAATGTTCGTGATTTATTATTCAATATACATTTTTGTGGTGGGGGAGGGGGGGGCTAAAACCTTTATAATGACACAGAGTCAAATAAATTAAATATAATTACACATTACATTATTACGCACATTCGCGTTACACGTAAGAGGTGTACACATATATGTTCTACGCACTTATAATAATATAATATAAGTATATGGTATATAGTATAAGCGATACAGCAATAATAACAATATCACAATATTATAAACTATAAAGACATCGCCGGCCGGCGCACAATAATAATAATAATAATCCACTGCCGCAGACGGACGTTCAATAAACAACACGCGAACGGATAACGATCTTTTGCGCGGTGTTTGTATGCGTTTCTATATAATATTATTACTATTATTATATCGGCTCCTCGGTCTGCCTCTCAGTCTCTCTCTCTCACTCTCGTCTTTCCACGCCAAACAGCGTCGTAAGATATTCAACCCAGTCCTCGACATATGCAATGATACTGTACCCATAGCCCGACTATGGGTAATATTATTATTATTATTACCGTCGTGTGCACACCGCACAACCGACGCGAAATTTGTGCTGTCGTCATAATACGGCGGCGGCGTAGGTATTATTATTATCATCGTACGATACGACGTGTACAACAGGTACACACGAGTGCGTATGTACGGCAGTTGAAAAAAAAACGAACGCGAATTCTCCCGGTTCATTAAAAACAATAAAAATACCGTCTAATTGGAATCGATTCAGCGCGCGCGCGCTCTTCGCACACGACGTGTAGCATAATAGGTACCTACCTATATACGCGAGTGATTTTCTTTCACCGTGTTTCTTCTTTTTCTTCCTCCTCTCAGCCGCGGCAGCATTACGTTATATAAATTATATTATATACATATAAGACGCGTATAAACAGCAGCGCATACGTCGTATATACACCATCGTCTATATACCTATAGTCTTTGCGCATTAAATATACGAGATGAAAATGTATAACAATCGCTCGCGCTTTTGAACCTCGCCGGGACCAAATCGGTTTAACGCTTGAGCATTATTTATAATATTATATATACATACGGTGACGACGACGACGACGACGATGTAATTATAATAATAATATATGAATGTAATATGGATGAGGACCGTGCAAACAAAGACGCACAATCGGCTTATCTGTACTTTAAATTATACCGTTGTGTCGTTAGCGCCGGGAGTTTTGGAATAATATGCTTAATATTATTAGTGTATTATTATTATTATTATTATCATCATCATCATCATCGTTTTCATATTTATACGGCGGACCCCATCGGCAAATGCGTGTGTAATAGTGGTGGGGTTGCAGTGGGAGGGTTGGTTTCAATGCCATTATAATTTAATAATACAATATCGTCTAATCCGGGTGTAGGTCGCAGTATATAGTTTCCGTTGAAGACGACGACGACGACAACAGGTGACCCGAGCCAAAAGGTCCTGAGAAACAAGGTCCGACGCCTCAACTCTCCTGTGACCTCGTCAAAAACGCCGGTTGTTCGGTTGTATGTCACAGCGGATTCACACATAAAAATATTGATAATAATTTAATAATTTAATTTTTATACTTACTGCAACCACCTTCGTATATTTTGAACTTTTCCGATCCGATTAAAAATCTATACGCTGTAACTTGTGCTAAGCCTGCAATGTAATAAGTTTATTGTTCCAAGCGGTAGTAATTTCATATTTACATCTTTAATAGTATAATATTATATTAGGTATACAAGATGCAACATGAAGCCCTGACAAATGAAATAACTCTTGTTCTGAACATTTTTTTTTTCATATTATTTTATTTTTTAGTACTGAATAGAAAAATCTGATATAATTTTTTTTTTTAAATTCAAAATAGCCAATTATAGTAAATCTGGTTATTAGAAAAATATCGACTGTAAAAATATTAATTTAAGTGTTTTAGTTTATTCATAGCCCTTTGGTAATGTTGTAATTATAATGAGGCGTACTTAAAAAAAAAATAGACATTTAAAAAATTCTAAAATATAAACCACTTGACTTCGATAAATATTTTTACAAGTTTTCTAAAATCCAGATTTACAAATTGCCTATCAAAACATTTTTAAATCAGATTTAAAATTTCTTATTTTCAGTACTTAAGTATTAAAAAAAAAAATGATCTTATACAATGTATGTGGTGCACGAGTTAATAAATGATATAGAAAAAAAATTATTTAAAAATATTGATGGTGGAACAAAAGATATTTAATTTGTTAGGTTTTTCTGTTACAATCTATCATGATGATGCACCAACTCCATTAGATATTTTGGAAAGCTATTACCTATAGGTATAGTATAACTACTTTATAAAATAAAAACAAAATAATTAAAAATCTATAACTGCTAATATAATAGTTTATCATTCTTTAATTTAAAATTTGTATTGATATATCATAAGTAGAGTTATTAATTTTTGTTAAATATTAATTTACTTGTGTAAGTTTAAAGTTTAGATTGTACGAGCCCATTAGAAAAGAATAATATTATTCAATATACAAGTGTAATAGGAGAGAATTGAAATCATAGCGAGACATTCTGTGAGTAATACAATCTTGTGAAAGATAATTTTATAAAGTTTTTTAGTGAATATTCAATAATTAAAAAAATAGTAATTTAAATTCAAATGTGCATCCGCAAGATGAGTCTTTTTTTGCCATTAACAACCCCAGATACTAAACCAGTTTTATTAGTTCGTCATTTTAAACAGAGTGATAATATTAATAATTGTCAACTTATACACTATAAAGTATACCGGTTAGGTTAGGTCTAATACGTAAAAAAAAGTTTTATAAAAACCTATTCAGAACAAAAAAAAATTCAAAAAATGTAATACCTTATTAATTACATGAACCGCTTAAAATTATTCAATATCGATAAAATTTGTCAACTCCTTCAAATTTGTTTTTAGCTACTTATTGACAATCGGCGTACTTAAAGTATTCAAATACTTCGTAATGTGACAGTTGCCAGGTTTCTATTATTATACTCAAGTAGTAAGTAGCGGTATATTCATAATTAACATTATGTTTCCTACCTTTTATAAAATAGTAAATACAGAAATTAGTTATATTTCATATCCTTTTACATATTATGTGTACCTATATAGGTATTATTTTAGTATTAATATTTAGCATGTAAATTAGTAATGACTATTATTTTAAAATACCAGTACAACATATTTTGAATAAATAAACGAGAATTACAAATTGTAACATTTTATTCATTCGCCGTATGGATTAAATAGGTACGAGAATATCGGGTTTAAGCCGAAGCTAATTTAAATAGTTAATTTTTTTTTTAATTTTAGTAAATAAAATGTAAATATTTCTGAACATACGTTCTGTGAGTATCAAATGGTTTTATAAAATTATAAAAATTAACTATTGATTTTACTATGTGAAACCGTTTGACATTTTGACATGGTTTATTAAATTATTAATATTAATGTTTTAGATTACCTAGGTAAAACCTGTTTATTAAAACAACAACATTTATTATTATTATTCATAATAGAAATAATAATAATAAAAAATGAATACATACAATTTCCATAATTAATTAACGTGGACAAATCGTTGTCAACGGGTTAGTATATTCGTTATTTTTTTTTATTTCACATTAATCTCTTGATATATCAACATAAAATCAATTGAAATCTTGTTTTTACATAAGAATTTATTAGATTTTTTCTTACGTCAAAATTGAGATAAATTATTTAGTCAATTATGTTTATTTATAATTTATAACGAATGTTGGTATACTACTCGAATGCTGGGATATGGTATAGGTATTTGGAATATTTTTGAAAATGATATGAATTTATTTTTAATTTAATTTAAAAAAAAAGTAACATGTTTTATAATATTTATAAGCTAATACTTTACGCTAATAACGATATCGTAAAAATTTTAATAATAAATAATATATTTAATTTCACTCAGTAGGTATTCAATAATTCAATTTACAGCTATATAGTTTTAGTTTCTCAAGTATAAATAAATATATAGGTATTAATTATAAACCTATGTTTGATTTTTTATAAAATTTATTTGACCTATATAATATAATTTATAGTTTTAAAAATATCTAAATAATATCGGTAACCTAATATAGTACCTATAGCTAAATATTTATTGTACATATAATTTAATGAAATCTTGATTGTGTGTTTTATTCTACCACTTAAACCATTTTTTGTAATTAGATAAACAATATACATTCAAAATATTTTAATGATTTATTGAGGAGAGAGAGTGTATTATACAGTTTTCACTAGTATGTAATAAAATATCTTGATCAGAAATGTCAATTAATATATTTATTTTTTTATATAAATACGATTATTCTTTAAAATAATTTAAATTAATTCAATAAGTGACTCTAAAAATTAATTATATTTTTCCATTAGTGCACATTGAAATAAATTGTTTAATGGATAGGGTACCTTCAACAAGTATATATTCTACAACTTAAATTATTGGATAAAATATTTGTCTCTGATGCTGATTCCCACGGGAATATTATAACAATCAACATATTCTATATTATACAATATACATATCTATAAAATCAAAATATATTGATAAATTATGTAATCAAATATTAGTACTGATTTTTCTAGTTAAATTATACGAGTCGACTATTTGCGATTGATATAGTTGGTCAATTTTCACGAAATCATATAATAATATTTTTCTATAATTTTAATGAACTAAAAATTACTTTGAATTGACCTAAAAAAAATACTAAATACATTGTAAATAATGTTCTTTACTTTATCTTTTATAATAATTAATAGAGAGGTTCACTTTGAAATTAGACACACAAGAATAGTTCTCCTCAACACAAATTTCCAATGTTGGGCCCGAGTCAATGAGAGAACTATGCGCGTATAATACTTAATATACGTATATACCTACTGTAGGTATTGTCGACGTACCTACAACTCGTGTGTAATCAATTCATTTTTGTTGGTACAATATTCTCACATATAAATACGTATTATAGTAATACGATGTACACAGACTTTGTGTTATACATTTATTATACATAGGCTCAAATGTCAGCGGACATGACCGGAGGGAAATATGTAGGTAATCGAGTGTAAAATTCGCCAACGTCTTATTAGTCACGCATACATTTTTGGTCCCACGGCCATAAATATATAGGAAATCACACTTAACGAGATATATTTTTATAATATGATAATACTATTTTGATACTCGTTATGAAATGGCAACGGACGGGTTTTCGGAAGGTGCGATTTGAATTTGAAAGTGTAATTAACGAAAGTGATTATTAATGTTGACTAATTTTTTTCCCTACTTTTGGCGTGTCCTCAAAAATCTTCGATCATCGATGGACAAATATTTGTGAAACGTGTTCCCACAATAACTCGCGGCAGGTGTGGTCCGATTTATTGATTGAAAATTTCGATCATCACATGCTGCTATATAAATTAATATAGTCTACAACATGCCAGTTTTATTATTATTATTATTAAAACGCATAATAATAATTATTACTATCGATCGAAGAGAATAAAACGTTTTGGTGACGCGTTTAATTTTTATTAGACGTTTACGATTTGGTGGTGCTTTTTTTCACGTCATAATTTTTAACAGTTTTATACTAAAAAAATATAAACGATTTGTTTTCTGGAGAAAAAAAAGAATACATTATGTGTTTCGTAATATTCTGCTGTAATCCTAATAAAATACAAAGATCGTTACAAAATTCGATTATAAAAACGGATTGACCACTCATAATAGTTAATGTCTTTCAATGAAAATGAAAAAATAAGATATCGCTGTTGTCTGTTGACGAAATGCGAATGGGAACGCGTAATTCATACGTACTAAATTTTTTTATGATCATGATTGTTATACAAAACAACTATGAATCGTACGCAATAATATTATGCTGTTGAAAATAATTTATTTTTCTTCGAAAAGTAATTCATTTTAGTAGAAAATTAAGAATATCACATACAAAAATTTCATATCATTATGGTGGCGGTAACGGTATAAACAAACGGTTGACATACATATCATTAATTTTTATAGGATCAAACGTCAACGGATATGACCGAGGGAAAATGGAGGTAATCGAGGGTAAAATTCGTCAACACTTTCGCATACACGTTTGGTCTCACGGCCGTATAATATGGGAAATCATACTGAACAAAATATTAGCATTAATAAAAAGTTAGAGGCCTGGCCTTTGCCCCGGAAGCCTTTCAAAGACGCGCAACACGGTGGTGAGAATAATAATTATTCAATATATAATTCTACAATAATTATTATTGTACACGGCGGTAATCATATAGGTAATAATTATTATTACGGACAATGTGTTGTTTCGTTTTCGAACAGCTGATATTGTGTTTCGTAACGTGGTCAATAAAGAATTTGAATAAATTAAATTTTTATCGATAACTTAGACTAATACGACCGCGGGATTACGGTCAATTTACTGTACCCTATAATAATAATCATAATGAGTAATAACAATAGCAAAATATTCCTTCCGTTGCTCATTATAATAAAATTGTGTTGTTATGAGAATATCTTCGGTGGCTGATCGCCGTTGTCGCCTCGGTGTGGGCCGTATATACTTGCGGGATACAAACACAATTTTTTTTTCCCGAAAAAATTCGTTTTCGACCTAGCGTTATAATATTATTATTATTATTATCATCGTACACAATATTATTATATATCCTCGCGTCGCGGTCGTCGGCCGTCGTAAATAATAAACGTTCAATGTTCATGTCCCTCGCCTGCATTGTGTTTTGCGATATATATGTATTGTATATTTGTATAATATATACTCAATGATATTATATTATTATTATATTACGTATTATATATGTAGGTACGTCGAGTATCATCGGGTCGTTGCACGGCGTCGCCGTCCGACTTGGAAACAACTCGTGATGTCATTATTACTACCTATATACATAATAATATATATTATGCACGTACCTATGTATATATTATATTATATTGTTATAATATAATATTATTGTTATCTGTCCTCGGCGCGCCGGCGCAGCGTCTCTCCGGCCACGACAGAATATGCGTGTTCGACGTTAAACAATGCGCCGTTTTGTCAAATTGCTATGGGACGCATTACAATATTATTATACATGTACGCGTACAATATACCGTGTAAACAAAACGAACAAACGAAAACCCGTTTTCCGATACCAATAAGACGGCGAGCACAATAATATATGCCTATATTATTATTATTATAATATTATGTGCGCGCTGCAAGAGCCGAGACGGCGGCGGCGCATTTGAATTTGTCGAACCCGATAGTCCGGCACTGTTATATAATTTTAATGTAAAATAATAATAATAACTTATACCTACGTGCCATCCGCGACGGTTTATTATATTGGTGGTAAATCTCAATTCTCGAATAAAAATAATAAATAAAATTATGCAATTTTTTCTAGCAAAAAACAAACGTCTTTCTCACTACGCGCTGTTCAAACTCAGGCCTGAAAAAAACACGTTGGCGTGACAAGAAAACTCGATACATATCGAATTTTCAAAATCGATCTATAAATGTAAAAAATAAAATTGCATCTTTCACAATTCGACTTTTCGATTTTATCGGTTTTTCAATTTTTACAACGACTACGATGACTATGTTGTTGATTGTAATGATGATGTTATACATAATATTGGGCTATGGAAATTGGTCTTCGATGTTATAATACCTACCTATATATGATAATTGTCTCGTTACAATATAATTACGTTTATTTTTCTGGACACTCGTCGGATGATTAAAAGCTTAACACGTCTATTTTTTAGATCCTAAGCGGGGCGATGAATGCATTTCTTTTTTGTGATCACAAACACGAGAGAGAGACCGACCGGGTGTGAGCGTATTATACATATTGTATGCAACCCGACCACCGATACGTTTATGTAGCTGGTACCGCTGCAACTACATAATATAATAACGACGACCGAGATAATAATAAATGGTACTTATGTATAGAGCATAATGCTTATGTTTATTATTATAATATTATATTATGTACACGAGCGGCGGTGGCGGCGATGTTTCGATTGAGATGTCGTCGCGGGGCGAAATGAATGAGCGTCGAGATCTACGACCACGATCGCCGCCGTCGCCGCCGCTGTATGTAAATAAGTCGTAATCGCGACCATATACATAATAATGTAAGCTGCTCGTGGGCAAACGTTGGCGAATGTGTCGGGAGAGAAAATAAGGACGCGAAAATAAAAAAAAAAATTCTAAACACATTTCCAACCACGGTCGACTGCGAGAAGACGGCTCGCGTCGCGGTCACTGCAAACCGGTCTCTCCCCGGAGCCAGCCGCAAGTAAAGGTATATATAATATAATATTATTTAAGTATAAAACGGTATAATATAATAATTTCGTACGAAGCTATAACATGTATATAACGAGTATAGTATGTTACATTATTATTATTATTATTTACTCTTGTCCGTATAATCTTTCCGCGGTCGTAAAATATAATAATATGATAATGTCTCTTTCCGCGCCACTCGCCGTCTCAGCGGGCCGTACAGCGCGGGCGCCCCGTCGGGCACACGGCTCCGGTCTGTCGTCGTCGTCGTCGTCGTCGTCGTCGTCGTCGTCGTCGTACGATCGTCGCTCGTCTCATTTGTCATCGGCACCACTTGCGAGTGGCCGACGACGTCGTCGTCGTAGTCGGCGCGCGCGCGAGTACCTACGTTTATATTATGATTATGTTAAAACTTAATAATTGTTTACGTATAATGACGTGTACTTAATAATAATTATTTTTATTGTCTGATGATGATAATAATATTATCGTAGGTGCTCGAAATAACAATAAAGTATTATATTATGGCCGTGTGTACCTATACTCTCCGCGATGCTAATAATATTATATAAAATACCTACGCGCGTGTTTTGCGCAAAGACGGCAAAATAAATAATAATAAACGACATTATCGTGTACACTCAGCGCTCCGTGTCTCCTATAGTCCTATAAACACGGTATATATTGTATATCGGACCACGGTATCTCGTACACGTGTAGTGCGTATACGAAGCATAAATAGGCATTATTAATGCTATTATATGCGCCAATACAATGCGCGTAGGTATATAATATAATATTGTGTCTGTGTATATACACATATAAGTATAGATACGTTTCGACCTAACCTCCGTATAGTGCGGTTTATCGCGATTTTTCGACCTGTATAGTATACCGCGAGCACCTATATATATTATATATTATTATAATGCATAACATATAGACGTCTATATCTGCACACGAAGTATAATATTATGTCCTTTGCTCGTGCCGACGCCATTTCTGTACCTACAATAAAAACATCATAATAATAATATATTATCACACAAGTTGATTGTTTCCAAAATGGGTATCAATAAACGTGTGATTCAGATCTCAAGCCGTTTACAAACAGTTTTTACTCTGAACACGATAAATGATAATAAGTATAATATTATGTGTGAATACATTCCATAGACCCTGAACCGTGCACTTATTATTTACATTTGAATTATCCTCAGTTCTCATCATTGACCAATTTTCTAAGGAAAAAATTGTGTATCTAATTAAACTATATTATACATAAAACGGGTAATGATGATTTGTTATTTTACATACCTAGTCTATCAATATTTTATGTTTTGAAAAAATTGTTTGAATACCTATACCTACCTAATATAAATTCTAGATTGAATATTAGTTCTGTTTTATATAATTTTGTAAAATAACTTTTTAGAACTATTATCTTTAATAAACATACATATTAAATAACTCAATAACTAATCATTCAAATTTAGATTTAGATAGGTGCAAAATCATTTAAAAAAATTATTTGATTCATAATTTACAGTAAAGAATGTGGGTTTTCATAAAAAAAGAAGTTTGCTTCGCCAAAAGACGCTAATTAAATGGTGTAAAAATTCAAGTACCTATTTGAAATTACGGTCCATTAATATACTTCAGAATTCCAAAAATCAGAATTTGAATAATTATTATTATTGACTGGGAAAAAGTGGGTGAATTACTTTGTATAAGTATCAGTGTATACTATAAAACCTATCATAAGAACTTAAAAATAAAACTTATTTTGTCATTGCTTCACTTGAAATTTTCAGAGTAAGTTTCGAATTTTTTATATTTTGAGTACATTTTACGTTTATCGATTACACCCCGTACGTAACAACAACAATACGCCATATCGCGCTTACAACGGAAAACAATGTCGCTCTGTGTGTTAAATGATAATTAGGTATAATATAGCTAGACGGTTTAACAATGTCTCGTAGTCTCTCATTTCGCTATCGGCTATTCTCTGCAGCGCATTATTACAACGTTCGCTAAACCACTCACACCCGCGATACGCACACTCGGCAGACGAGCTTGCTGATTGCTCATTAGCCTGTGATCTAGATATTTAGTCTCGGATAAATCGTGGTCATAAAATGGTTTAAATATACCGGCCGATAATCCACTTTGTCTTCGACACAATATTATAACACGCGTATTAATGTATTATTATTATTAAAATAGAATCTCTTGGCGGGATCACGTGGTTATAATGTTCACGATCTGATAGAGAACATTATTATTACGTATAAGGTATATAGAGGCGCTCGTTTATAGTTTATGTAATGGAAATTACTTTTTTAAAAACGTCGATAGAACGTGTAGATAAATGTTGTATTTATAACCACACAAACTTTACGTCGGTGATACGTAATTTTTTTATACATATAATATTATGTACGTTGTTAAAAAAATGCGTAAACTGCGACGGACAGGTTTTCGGTAGATACGATTCTAATTAAAGTAATTAATGTTGACTAATTTTTTTCTCCCCACTTGGGCGTATTGGGGCTCCGATCTTTGGACATTTGAGATCTCGTTCCCACAACTCGCGTCCGGCTGGTGTGGTCCGATGTATTGATTGAAATCGATTTATTCCGCTATAAAATATAGTCTACCGTATGTCCGTTTTATTATTATTATTATCATCATTTTTATATTAAAACGCATACCTTTGATAACAATATTAATTACTGTGGATCGAAGAGAAAAACGTTTTGTTGACATCTCGAGTTTAATTTATTAGATGTTTACGAGACTTTTTCCGTGTAATTTTAAAGTATTAAACAAAAAATGTAAACGAACATTTCGCTGGAGAAAAAAATAACACAGGTGTTTCTTAATCTTCCGGTGCCGTCTTAATAAAATACGAAGATCGTTATAAAATTCGATTATATAAAAACGAATAGACCATAATAGTTATATTATAATACCTAATCGTTTATTTATTTTTTCTACGGTTGCTTAATAGTATCAAAATGACAAAATATATTATTACGATGTTAACGAAATGCAAATGGGATAACACAGTAGGGTACGTGTAATATGTATTTAACACGCCTCATAAATATATAGAGACGACGACGGAAGAAAAAAAAAAGAAACAACGTTTATAATAAACATTAATTCAATGCAACATTATTGTTTCGAATATTATTTCGAGCAGTTTGGCGGCTATAAACTGAGATGTCATTGATATGGACAATGGTTAATGATTTTAATATAAATGAACGAAAGAATAGTGTTGCGAAAAAATATGATCACGATTTACTTGTCACTTTTAATTAAACGTATCGAATTGGATCAATTTTTTTTTCGAATTGAGAGCTTCGCTTTGCGCATTTTGGTAAGCTAATATTCAATCAATAATCAATATTACAAAATATACAATATTATGTTATAAATTACATTATCATTTTCATCTGACACTTATTATAATATAGCCAACAACTATTATAACCTATCTGTTTGATTAATGAAGCAGCTCAAAACGTTCAACTTCTCGGTGTTTTTGCGTATAATTGATTCATATTTAAATTTAAAATGTTATGACCACGATATCATATTATTATGTATTTCCACTATGGTTGTAAAATTGCACGTTTGCTCTTCTCAAATTTAGAACACTTGACAGTTTACTGAAGTACAATATGTGCTGAATGGCACCGGCCCACAGTTTGTGTACTACTCCTACGTGGAGAGGATACGTACCTACACGAGTCGCATTTATCACTACTCAAAACAACTATATTAGTTATGCTTTAGAGGTGTAATATTTTATAACTTTGTAAGAAAAATTGTTTCGTAATAAAGTATTGTATATAGTTGTATGACTAGTATATGCGCACATCGTCTACAAATATTATTTTATTATGCTTGATAAATTTGACTAACTACGTTCGTATGGACTTAAAACCAGTTTCGTTTAATCATTACTGTCATTACGAGAAACCTAAGACTGTGAAATTAAAATATGAGTTCGGTAAAAAAGAAGTATAGGCGTAGGTACGTCTAATTGTACATCTGTTAATGAGATTTAACATGTATGTTAATGACAAGCATATATTTTACAATATTGTAATACAAAAACTATGAACCTTACTGTTGAAAATAATTCGTCTTCAAAAAGTAAATATTTTGCGTTTTAAAAAAAAAGTATAAAGGTTATATCATTTAACGAAATTTATGTTTGGTTTTATTATAGAACAAAATATGTACGTCGCCAGACTGTTGCTCTTATACTGGAAACAATCCTATTATATTAATGGTATAGGTACTAATTGTAGACATCTAAATTTTCAATTTTGTTATCATTAAAATATTAAAATACGAACTTCGTTAGAAGTGTGAAAAAATGTACCTGTGGCTACTGAAAATAATTATTGTCATCGATGGCGTGCAGGAATTAAATCCTAACCTAACCGGCATCATATTTTATAATTTGTAATCTGTTATTTAACAAAATAGATGCAAGATAAATATATGCGTCTTCTCACTAAGTATACGTGGGTAAAATATTGCGTTTTAAAGTGCATGATAAATAATATATAATGTAACTCCTTGCAACAATGAATTATAATATATTGCATAGTAATTCGTAACGACTACCTACCGTAATGTATATTATACACTTAAATTATGTTTGCGTAGATTTGTAGATTTTTTTTTACGCGCATAAATGTACTGGTTACCTCTACTCGATGAAATTGACGTACGATTTATTATAATAATATGTATACTGTACAGGATCAAGTTTTTTACCTAGTAATTATAATAATATTAAACATGTGTACATTGTATTTATATACATACTAATTCTCATCTCTCGTGATCAGTAGAAAAAATATGAAACTATGTGATATATTGGCTTATATTATAAATGTTGGGAACTCAAAAAAGTCTAAAAATTAAATAGTATAATGGTCTTTGTGTCGAAAATCGAAATTCTCTTGCTTGATACTGCCCAGATGTATATGCACACACACACACACACACTGGCTTTCGTTTTTTCCATCGGTCTTCTCTCAGTTATAATAATATTATCGGAGGCTCTTGGGCGCTGTTCAAGCTGCAGAGCACCCCGTTCAATTAGCATGGCACCCGTTCCATAAATATTGATGAGGTTAATTATTTAGTGACATCGACGGGTTGGCCTCTCTCTCTCGTCTGTATCATAGTTGTACACTGCACGCCACTGATGTATATTATACGCGTGAATGCAGGTTAATGGACGAGGAGACCACCGTCTCTAGATTATATACCTACCGTAAAACGGAATCTATATACCTACGCGTGTATAATAATAATATATATACATATGCTAGTGTTGTGCTTGTATTCATTCCGTATATATTGGTCTTCATTAGTGTTTATAATAATATAAACCTATCGCCGTGGTAATATCGTAATACGAGAATATATTATTATTATAATGTAAAACCACTCGGCCGTTCCGCCCGTCCTTACAGACCGACAACGACGATGACACGACGCTAATGCTGCTGCAGCAGCTCGTGTGTAATATGTGTGTGTGTGCGTGTGTGTGTTACATTCGTGATATAACACAATAATAATATGATATTATTATAATGCGCATAATATAGAGTAGGGATATAGTATAAATTATAATATTATACTGTTGTACAGTGTAGTTGTGTGTATAGGTAAACCTACTTATATATGCGGCCCACGTAGTATTATGACGTGGTTGATGTCCGTTATCGACACAAATTACGACCGAAAACCGTTCACGATAATAATATTATAACTATATATAGGACCTTATGTTCGTTGCGTATATCGCCGTCGTCGCCACCGTCATAAACACGACGCATGCGGTATGAGGCGGTCCTCGACGATCATCATCATCACGACGTTTGCAACGGAAAACATAATATCATTATTATTATTCCAACGTGTATATTGCCCATGTCCACCATACATATAATAATATTATGTATATTAAATGTTAGGTATCTATTAAAAACGTCACCGGTCGTAGGTATATACCTAGTGAGTATACCGCTCGACCATGGTAACTGCATGCGCCGTTAAACGTGTATTAATAGCCACTCACTTTTGACTAATTTATTCGTGCTCACGGTCGCGACACGACTGTATTAGTTTCACTCGGAAATGTCCCGTGAAGGCACACGGTGACCACGGGGATTCTTGTGATGCTGCGATCTAGCCGTGTGTAGGTATTAACATTACTATTGTTATTATTATTATCATAATCATTATTATAATTTATATTATGAAGCAACATGTAGCCGCCGGGTTCTTGAGTTTTTTTGCCCATATGCGTAGCATAATAATATATTACCTATATAGATATTTCTGTATAGCGGTCGTGTGTGTATCCGGAGGTAGGTCGTACGTACCTTTACCTATATCACATCTTTTTTTTTTTTTTTTGTACTTGAGCCCCGTGACAATGGAAATTTTAGCTGTTGTAGAGTATTATGGACTGTGGTTGTTACGGTATAGGTAAGCAAACGCGTGCATGTGTGGCAAGGTTTTTACTACTATGAACCCGGGTGGTCACCCATCCGAGAACTAGTAGCAGCGGGAATTACTTAATCTCAGTCGCATGGCCAAGCCACATACCAAATTTTCTTTATTCGATTTCGTTGTATGTCTTCGAATGTATGAATTTTAAATATGTTTCTTGTTTCTGAATTGTATTAAAATACTAATAAACGTACTGCAGGTACGAACAGCGGTGAAGTAAATAGAATTGTGTTTTAAAATGTTTATGACAAGATTCTGTTCCATAATTTGTAATATACATTATACGTGACTCTGCGTTTCATGTTTTTTCGTTGCCAGCTACAGTTTTTATGATAACAATATCATAATAAATCTTATTTTCAATATTTGTGTACCCACTTGAGTTATAGAAAATACAGACAGAAAAAAAGCTGATTAGTACATAATTTAAGTTGTTAATAGGTACGACGGCTAGACGGTTCATAATTATCTCATTTGATATACAACAGGTGTTTAATCATATATTTCTTAAAATTCTGATTTTTGGATTTTTTTTTGTATACAATATAGTATAATATATAATTATTACGTTCAACATATTCATGCACATTTTATAATACCGAATTGTTTTCATACCGTTTAAGTGCCAATACAAACTTTTTTTTCATTACTAAAAGACTGAAGTACCTATATTTAAATAATTTTAATGTATTTAAAACGAAATTAGAATGAGTAGTTTCTGAGTTATTGAAAAGCTATAAAAATTATTTTTATATAAAATATAATACAAAATATAAAATACAGCTGTACAATCTTGTTTACTACTTATTTAGATAATTTTTATAAATTATAAAACAATAATAATATATTAATATTAATTATACTACCTACTATTATGTTCAAATCAGTAATCACTATAGCCCCTATATAATATTGTAATATAACCTATTATTCCGGATTACAATTATTGTTTATACATAAAGTAAAATAACTCTGAATCTACTTGATCAAGTTTTGATTTAGATGCATTAACATTTTACTGTAAAGGGGGGGGGGGGGCAGTTTTCTTTAGATAAAAAAATTGTATCGATACAGGAATCAGATAAAAAAAATTATTATTCGAAAATATGGACAAATATGGACATCAAATAAATAAAGGAACCAACTTAACAATTTAAAAAAAAAAATTTGAATAATTTCATAATTATTAAAGAAAATATGAAGGCGGACATGTTTGGTAAGACATAAATAATACGAAAAATAAAGTGCGCACACACTTGTATAGGTATTATATTTTATAGGTCATATTATTATTATTATTACTATTACTTATAGTTACGTGCGTAATATATGGGCTCACCTGTAAAATGTGGAAGCGATTGTGTGTTTGGCGAATACATAAAATAAAGTAATAATATACGTTCCTTATAGTATCGGCGTTTACCTCAGGTATGCATATTTTATATACTATACACGCTCGCACGATTTCCCGTGTTTTTACATTTAAATGCGGTAAGTCCATACACACTTTGTGTAATATTCGCTGATCTTCTTTCTCGAATACAAATATTTTGAAATCCGATAGAATTTTTCCATATTATATAATATAATAATATTATTATGTATAATGTAATGCGTGCGTTCTGTAAATAAAAAACTATGAACTGATACGGTTCGATGGTGGTCGTTAACGTGTGACGATATTGCCGTTTAAAGTCTTCCGCAGTATCTGAACTACTTATATACCTATTGTCACGCCATAAATCGCAATCGTTTGAAGAGAAGAAAATAAATAACCATAAGCTCGTGTTTTCAAAATCAAAATAATATAATATAATAGATAGGAATATGTTTTCTGAATGCAATAATTACTACCTAATAAACAACCTACTCCTCGAGTCTCGACATAGACATAATTTGTATAAATTAAGTTTGGATTTAAAATTATTTGTGACAGAATACTTTTTTTTTTATTAATTAAAAATGAATGATTACTTTAAATAAACACACTATATACAATACACAAATAAACTACAGTAAGTAATTTTGTATTGATACATAAAATAAGAGAATAAATGAGTTAGGGCGGGCAGACAGTTTAGTGCTACCTGACGCTGATTTTGATATCAATACGCAACAATTTAGATTTCATCTAAAAAAAACCGAAGAAAAAATATTTATTTAAAAGTATTAGTATTAATAATTCATAGTAAACGTTAAAATTTGATGTAATTATTACAATAATCTAATATTTTTTTAAGCTTTAAACATATTTTTGACGGTATGATTTCAATAGATTTACTTGAGAGTTTTTTGTATTTCCCTAAATATTTAGCGGCTTAAATACTCCATTATTCCCTTAATGTACAAAATGATGATAATTATCTTACAATAATTATGCTTGTATTGTTTATTGTTTATATTTTTAATTATTTAATTAAATAGTATTAAAAGAAAATGAGATAAAAAGGATTATTATATTATTATAACAATCTTTTTACCATGTCTTATAAAATTACATTGTTGAAAACTCATTAGCTCAAAATATGATGTGACACATTTTAATATTCCAGCACCAAGAAGTATTAATAATTACTAAATATTATTCAAATAAATGTAAAATAAAAAGTATTTGTTTTGTTGAGTCAATAACTCATTTGCCATAACTCAAAAGTCGGAAAACCTAGTCTCTAGACATCGGTGTAGCTATATTGCCTATACACACAGCCGTGTCAACGTAATTGTATTAGTACTTCAAGCTAAGTCTGAACATAGGTACCATAATAATCATGGCGTCATAATAATATTATTATGAGACACCATTTGAGTCTAAGTTATAAAATATATCTTAATTAGACAAAGATAAATACTGTTAAAATTTATCTGGGTATAAATAAATAAAATAATATACAGTGTGTAATCGCTAATTGATAAATATCTTTGAGTAGGGTAATGCAATTTGAATTCTGTTTTCTATTTGGTTGTCACGACATAAAAATACACTTTTTGATGGCCTATGAATTTTTTTAACTTAATTAGACTTGCGCATGCTCAATACAACTTTTTTTTCTTAAATGACAACCACCTATTTTAACTACTAATTTTTATTTGTCTAATTTTTTAATGAAGTTTTGTAGTTGAACCAACTTTCTAAGTCCAAAATTGACCAAGTTACAGCCAATCAAAATACGCG
>NC_042495.1:93972550-94004138 GCF_005508785.2 Acyrthosiphon pisum
ATTTTCAGAATTACAATGAAAAAAACTGAAAATTGCGCGTATTTTGATTGGCTGTAACTTGTATATAATAACATATAACATATAGTTTAAGTGAGTATATAAGTAAACACAATTACTATTGTCATACCAAAAAAAATCTGAACATTTAAGTAAAAACCTAATACAATTATTCAGTTAGACTTGTACATAGACGAGTATGAATGACACTCCGAAAATCTTGTTTCCATTTTTATTGAGATATCGTAATATATAAGCGACTTGAGTCGCTGTCTGCCGAAGACTATGACATTGTTAACGGATTATATTATCAGCTATTAAAATAGTTATGATCAAATATGATAGGTATATCATGAAAAACCTTTAAAATAAAAATATAAATATAAGTAACGATATTCAGATTTTAATATTAAAGTTTTCATACTACCTATTACTTTACACGCCCAGAATAATATTACAAATACAGCAAACTACGTAAACAACATAACGTGGTCGTGAAAGTTGGTCTTGGCGCAGGCGTAAAATTGTATTTCAAATTATTCTGGTGTTGGATATAATTATTATAATCCATACTTTATTAAATGTATGATAAAACATTTTCCAAAAAAAGTAATTATAAATTGCTAGGTAATTATCGAACCACTTGTCTCGGTTTACCGGGTACTATATTAATATTATGAATGTCCTAATTTCACTTATCTAAACATCAAGCAAAATAATATATTTGCGAACAACGACTTTTACGATAGTGTATATTAAACTCCAGGGTACAGATTATAATATTAAACTAATTTTATTTATAACATCGACATATTCATAAACAAAAAAATAGTAAGGCGTGGTCAAATATAATATTACCAAAAAAAACATTCCATTAATTTTCTATTACTAAATTTTAATCATTTAGAATTTAAAAAAATATTTGCTTTAAGTGCATCGTAATAGGTATAGGTATACGATACTTATGCCTACGCACAACAAATATAATGGGCATACTAAGCATACGCGCGTACATAATGTAGACTTGTAAACGCGCAAGCACAAATACACAATCAATTTATGGTTGTTGTCGTCATTATTGGCTACAGCCACAGTGACTTAAACACACACACGCATTTAATACCACAATATATTATACGTACAAATATATATACAATAGTAGTTATTCTTTAAGCGCGTACGACGTCGTAGTTTTCCACCATTCTCGCGTACCTATGTGAGATCCGCCGACAATGCGAACGGTAATAAAAATAACGTCGCAGCTACCGCAGCTACTACATATTATTACTATTATTATTATTATAGGTATTTGTATCTGCCCAGCTATATATAGTATAGTCGAGTGCCATTCGTTTACGCCGAGTGTTTATTGTACCTATATTATTATCATAATATTAATCAATACTTCGTGTGCTGAACGCGGTGACTATATTATTACTTAGGGCAGGCAGGTACACGCGGTGATGTTATATTTTTATTAATGTTCTAAGCGTATTATAGCGCGAGCAGGTTTTCTCGGGCCAATTATCTCGCGGCTCTTGTAATAGTAATCATAATTCAAATGATGTCATATATTATATTGTATGTATAGGTTCTGACGCGCGTTCACGCGTGACAACCAACGAAGCAGTCATCCCGTTTAAGGACAGCTCCTCAACAGGTAATCTTACGCGTATCATTGAAGGCACTATATTATTGTATTAATATGTTCCCAGATATAATGTAAGTCACATGTACGATGTACAGGTACAGGTCCGATACAGTGCTACTATACACACATCGTGCATAACCTAACCTTGAACCAATCGATCCCTTTGCGCCGCCAAGATCGAAAAGTACTTTTGAAATTCGAATGTCTGCTCCACATACGTGTTATTTTCAGAATTTTGTATTTTTAACTCGTATAAACAATAAAATAACACACTTTGATCTTCCATCAACTGTTTATATTTATTTTTCATAAATCATATTTTTTTCGATTACCTATTCACTTTACTAGTACAAATAAAATATAGGTAGTATTATGTTGTCAAACAAAAACCAAAATGGGTGGCGTGGCGCAGTGGTTGCTGTCAGTCACGCAACGTGATCTGAGAGTAAGTACTGTTCGCTGCACTAGTCGCCGAATGGGTGACCGCCCGGGTTTGTAGTGGCAAAAGCCTTGCCACACATACGCTAATTAACCGTTTCAACAGTACTAACCGTTCCATCTTACCAACCGCAATCCCTACAATAGTTAATGGCCATCCGGTTTCGGACTCAACACCAATAATAAAAAAAAAAAAAACCAAATCTCAAATTTTAAAATTATTATACCGATTTTATTTTGATTGACGAAATAATTTCCTCAATACACTTTTGTATTAAATAGCGTATAAACATAATAGGTGAATCATGACAACCGTATAATATTGTACTATGTTGTAAGACTTGGGAAAAGAATCACGCATAATGTCAAACGTAGGTAAATAGCAATATTCAATCGTAAATATCTCATGTAAAAAATATAAATTTAACGAATGAATATAAAATAATAGCGCGGTTATGTATACTGTTGTTAAAATTAAATTAACAAAGAAAGAAAACGCAAGACATGTAATTTTATGAGCTACGTTATCGTTATGAATTATATACATAATAAGTACTTAATTATTGTGTACTTTGCTCATATCAATTATGTGTATACTAACCTTATCTCATATTACGTGTAACGTGTTGATGACTATTGTACAATGTATATACCTGTAGGTAGGTATTCTACAGAATATAATCATACAGATAGGCTTTTAGAACATAAACCATATCTATTAATAATATTGACGTTTGAAGCAATAACCATAATATATTTTTATAATGAAAACTTGTGTAATAGGTATGTAAATGAATATTGTATAATTATTATAATAAGTGAGTATACAAATAAAGAAACACTGTAGAATGTAGATAATGTAAATTTATTGTTAAGCTAGGGTGAACGTAATCTGGGATTTATAATCACGTGCAAGTAAATTTGAATTATATATCACCGTGCAAAAATATCATGGCAATTATAAAAGCCTACGATAAATAATGATAGTAAGTGCCGCAACAACCACAGGGGCAGCTGGGGCAATGTCCCTGTAAAGGGCCGCTAATCGTTGGCTCAGTGGGCCCCCACGGCGCCCCGCATCTATTCTAAAAAATTGCATTTTTATCTAATATTTAAATGAAATAAAACATATTTAATAAAAATATTTATTTTTATAATTTATTGTACTATCTAATTTTTTGTCGTAGAACGGGGCCCATATTTATCCATAATATTATAATAAAAAAAATAACACTAAAATTGTAGTTATATTTTAAAAACAATACACTGGGCCTTCACATTATATTTTTAGGCTTTTTAAAAGAAAAATCAGCATCATTATTGATTTTTTTATGGGTAACCTATAAAAAATATTATATACATAGACCTCAGGGCCCCATACATTGACTTTGTCCGGGACCCCAAGAATCCTAATTGCGGCACTGATGATAATCACATACAATAAGTCTTGCTAGGTTAAGTTATTAGTTGAATGTCTAAGCCCTAAGGACTAAGGTTGTATCTTTTAAATTACTTTCAAAAATATAGAAACAAACTTTAAGTATACGTAAGTAACACATATGAATGATACGAGGAATACGGAAAAATATTGAGTGGTTTTTATTAAAAAATATTGTCTTACAGAAAATGGTTGTTGTAAAAATTTTAAAATAATTTAGCTACCTACTTAATTAAAATGTAATAATTCAAATCAGGGTTACTAATTACTATAATACTATACTATACTTACTATCGTAGATAATAATATGGTACTTACTATGTATATATGGCTCTTGTGTATGGGTATATTAACCTATTGTTATATTATATAGCTAACGTAATACCATTGAGTATAATATACTGCATTATACTTAGTATGATAATAATTGATAATAAATTTAGTTTAAAAACCTATCAAATATAAAAAAAAATTATATTCATGAACTTATTAATTTCAATCATAAATATAGATTACCTACCAATAAATTATTATTTTGTGATGTGCTAATCGAACTACAACAGGCATCTATATTTTCCAATTAAGTTATAATGCCTGCGTCCTATACATGTTATTGTATTTTGATTTCATGTTGAAATTATGATTAACTATGCAATGAAAGGTTTCATCACTTTGTGACTTGTGTAATCTCAAATTTGCTATAGTGTTGTTCGTTATTCGATCGATTCATAATAAATAATTTATTTTGGTGACATATTAGCAAACAACATTTGGTCTAATTCCGAATTGTACAAATAAATACTTTGGTTTATTAACTATTCGTTTGTTGTTCTTATATAAATGTGTAAATATTAAATTTGTGTGATAAATAATGAATTGTTGGTGGATAATAATGTATTAATGTTTCGTAATAGATATCAAATAGTGATTTATAAAATACTTTTATTCAAAAATCATTAAATGTTTGAATAAAAACATCAAATATTGCATTACGAGTCACAACAATAAATATAAGGTTTGAAACCAAATATAATATAGCGCATTCGTGTATAATAATATGAATTATGAACTAAATATACTGACGTGTACAAACAGCTTTGTCGGTAAAAAACTACGATTCTAATCGTCGATGATTAAAGTTTATAAAGATTACACCTATATTGATAGTAACACTGTAAAAACATTAAGTAGGTATGTTGTTTTAAATAATAAAAAAACAATCAAATTTAAAATGTAGTTTATACATTCATACGTTCGTTGGATTTTTCGATATTGTAAAATAAGATGATGTATTATTGACGTTAAAATATAATATACAATTTGAATGAACAAATTAAAAACTAGTTGGTGAAATTAATCTAGCTCCATGATTATAAATTATGTTTATTATTTTTAAATTGCATTGTCGATGATTAATTTAGTTTAATTTTATTTTGTATGTATAAAATATGTTTAAAACTATTATTATATGTATTATATTAACTCATATTATAGCGGGTATTGACAAATAAAAATGTAAATTTATTGAAATTTATGTATTTTCAATTATAGGTGTATAATTATAGTCATCGGTTAATCATAGAGTTATTTTGCTCAACACTATATATATATATAGTATACAGTGGTGTAGAGGTATTGGTAGTAATAACTAATTTCCCACAGATCTCTTCTAATTAAAACTTTAGAATTCTTAACGGAGAGGAATGGGGTAAGGAGCAATATTGTACCTTATACAACGCCCATTCGTAATTATTATATGACGCTATACGTCTCTATACTTATAGTTATACCTACTACTGTATCACAAATTATATAAAACTAGAAAGTATCTGTATCCCGAAAATGTAAACACATTTTACACGACCTCGTATTACTGGCACATTACGAATTGAAAACCTTCAGAAATATATTTTTATAGTTTATCTGCACGTATTAATACCGATAAGTAATTTTTTTTTTATTTATTGTAAAATGTGTAGTTAATCAATAACGTATTATATAAAAAAATAAGTTTTTTTTTAAATTAAGTGGTTTTAACTTTTTTTAAATTAAGCTTTACGTATTATATCTTATAGCGGAGGTTCCCAAATGTATTATAAGTACGGTTCATTTTCATAATTATTATTAGTTTATTCCTTCTTAATACATAGGTACCTACGCTGAGTATACAACGCACATAAGATACACAAAATATACTTACTGCTTCATACTTCATAGTATATACTAAAATGTTTATTATTATTTTATTTTCTATTTGAATTCATACAATGCAATTTTGTATCGCAAATGTTGATATTATTCGTTAAAACCAAACAATAAATGGTCTAAAAAATAAACGTGCATAATATTCAACAATTTTCTATTCTTAAAGTCCAAATATAGAATGTGTATCATCGTGTTGAACGTTCGATGTGCGTCTGGACTGACAAGAAAAAAATTAAATCTCCAATCCATCGTGTAACGGCACGGGAGAGATTTTGAATTGCGATCAGAAATGCCGCTGTGTGTATAAATACTAATACTAATAATAAAAATAATAATAATAATATTAGTAATAAAAATAAAAAATAATAAAAATAATACCTAATAAAATACTGCCGGTATACTGTAGGACTGGACCGCGGGCGTGGCGCGCATTCAATTATCGGCGATGTCGTCCGTCTCCCGCACTGGGTAATTACAAGCTTATTAATCTCTGAAAATAATAATAATAATAATAATAATAATAACGATATTATAAATACCGTCTCATTTGTGGATAGATTACACGACGCCGTTCGTCGGATGCAGGAGTAGCAGCCATCAGCCAGGAGCAGCAGGAGCCGGGCAATATCGAGGCGGAGGTGGCTCTATCGAATCCGTCGTGATGTTTAAATAACCTTTCCTCGTGCATTATACAATGTAATAATAATAATATTTTAATATAATCGACTCGATATAATCTTACAACGCGAGTACGTGTGGTGTGTGTATATAACATAAAAATATAATATTAAATAGGTACCTAGTACCTACTACGCGTTTGTAATTAATTTCCTCGGAGGAACTATATCCCTGTCTCTGTCTCACTACTCTGCAGGTCGTGCCGGCTATAGATTATAATATTTATATTTATACTTACTATAATACTACTACTACACCAATATCTATACTATATTATTTTTTTTTACGATCGTGCTGTTCGTGTCCATACCACAAAATATAATAATAATATAATTATTATATTGACGAGGAGTTGGTTGTTATATACTATTATATTTATTTTACCTATAAATACGCGGTACGAGGTGGGATGAAAAAAATAAAATCGAAAATACCGTTGCCGAATTTATTACAGTATATTATATTATATATACGTTTACCTGTCTCTGTGGTATATTATATATATATTCGTCGTATATATTATCTATATATATATATATATCCGGGTTTGACGTCCCCGGGTTAGTCGGTAGCGGTATAGAGTCGTACAGCGGCGGCGGACGCGGAGGTCCTCTTTATTTTATTTTATTTTTTTATTGTAAATTTATTATAACGTATTCTTTTTGTTCGCCGCGTCCGCCGGATCAAAACGGCATTATTCGGTCCGGCTACAAATCATATACGTCCCAAATCTCTCGGATTTTCGTGTAAAAAAGCTAAAAAAAACACACAAACAAACAAAAAATACGAGCAAAAAATCCCGTGTGGACGTGTATTACGTATTCACCCCGTGCTAGTTTTTATACATTATACAGACGTCATATATATATGTTACCCAGAGCCTGTGAATTCGTTATAATATTATATAGGTTCCTACCTAAACTACACTTGGCGCGAACGGAATATCAGAATAATGCGTTAAATCATTGGTCATGGATCGGTCTATATTATACAAGTCTTGTCCATCGCTCATGGCCTTCGCGGTCATGATGGGTATTTGTATTTTTGTCGACGGGCAAACGGCGTAAATACAATATTTTATATCGGTATATATTATAATAATATGATTGTAATTATTGATAGAAAACAATAATGTTTGTCGTGATAATCCGATATAGGTAATTATTTGAGCTGGCGAGCTAGACTAAAACTTTACGAAAAGTACAAAAACACATTGGTACGTGTGCTGTTAAATTATTATTGTTTTATAAAGTCTTCAACGATTGGGTCATTAATCTACAGTTACATTTGCTTTAACATTAACTAACAATAATTATATGATTAACTAAGTAATTGTATTACAATATGTCAATATATGAGGTTTAGGTACGCGTGGACATACGAGTACATTTTTTCTTTCATTTACATGGTATTTTATCTTATTTTAAAATTTTGGTATCGATAGTCTTGAAAAAGTTGTGAAATAGTGTCTGTGTTATGTTTTCCAAGACGTACTTCTGCCATTGTTATTAGTTGAGGATGTTTCTCGTGGTGGCGAATAGTGAGCGGTGGAGGACTATAATATGTTTTATTGTGAGGGATTCGTCACATTGATTACAGCAGGGCCGTGTTTAATTATGTGTATATACGTGAGATTGGTGTGTCCAATTCTTGTTTGTGTCGTCATAATGTGTGAACAACGAGAAGGATTTAGCTGCAGCTAATGGGTATGTCAGTTATTTATTTTCTTCATTATTTCTTTGAGTTTATTAGTAGTTAGTAGCATGATTATTTTATAATATTATTGCTTATACTATAAATTGTTGTATTTTTTATACTCTTCTCTATGAATTATAAAAAAAATAATCGATACATTTCACTAATTTGAGGAAAGTATTTAAACAATTTTAAACGATAATAGTAAAGGAATGCGCATTATAGTAACATAAAACGTCTAGTCGTCTGTATGAACGATAATTATTATGATATTATGCAGCGCGACTACAGACATTGTCTGCTACGCGTCTATTATGGTTAGCTATTGATTGGGAAATAATTATTTGTCTAGAGCAATAAATGAACATTTAACTCATAAAATATAGCTTATTGTAAGGCTCTTTGAAATAAAACATTTGGGTTTAAGTATGCACGTCAATGAATATATTATAGGCTACAAAAATCAGTAAATCACTGTAAATGCTGATAATTTACTGTAAATCATATAGCTTTACAATATCGTGATAACTTGAGCTGTAAAAAGTGGATTTTTCGAAAATCCATTGTACTGCAGTTGTAGAACCTAAAACCCGAACCTTTTAATTGTCAGGTCACGCGGTGCGTAATGTCATTACGGACGTATTGCGAGCTAAATCTCGTCGTGTATAATATATATTATTATAAATAATTTATTATTTATAAAGGACACGCGCTCGCAGCAGACGCGCATAAAATCGTATAAAATATATTATATTCAGCCTGGGCGATTATCGTCGCTATAATAATATCGCACACGCCGCTTACACATATTATTATTGTTATACGTACAATAAAGTGTATATGCGGACTATTATTATTAATACGCCCCCGCCCCCGCCCTAAGATGAGACGCGGAGGTTCCACGGAGGCGCTCGACGGGCCACAATTTATAAAATAATATAATATATGTATGTATTACCACGGGGACGTGTATGAATATGCGAGTGATTGATCGGCAAGCCACGTGCTCGGCATTGTCCCCGCCGATCGTATAAGTCAGCCCGCCAAGGGATTATAATACTAATACATATTATTATTATGATGGTAATAGTAATGAACGCATTGGTCGTATGATAATATGTATTTTTATTATAAATATATGACGACAAACAGATTTGTGTCAGAAATTTTGTTTTACAGTCGACGATGCCGCCGTCGTTGTCATCGTCACACGTGCCTCGACGTGCCGTGTTTGTTTTATTTTGTTTTGTTATAGTATTATTATTTTTTCGAAAAAAAAATCCGTTAAGCCGCCACCGTCACGTGACGGCCGCGATCGTCGATACATTTCGGAGATGTGTATCATAGTTTACGACCTAAGGACACGATTTATTTGAAATTTAAATATATCCGCATAATGTGCATAATATCATCCACACCTGTCATTTTTCTGCAGGTACTAAATGGAATCATATTTTTTTTTTCAAAGTGGTTGAAGAGTTTCAGTAGGTGATATATTACCTAACCTATATTAAGTCTTATTGTTATTACTTTTTTTTATATAAATTTACATTATAAGTTAATAAACAATATAGTTAGAACAGCCGTACACTGCAGTACTCACCCATCATAATATATTATTATATTATAATGTTCTCCGCAATATTATATTGTTCTTATGATATGTTATACTGTATTAGCGTAAAAAATGTACTTTAATCAGAGACGCGAGCGGGAGTTTAACCATTTTTATTTTTATTACAGTAATTATTACTCGTTTGTTACTTTAAAGAAAAAAATCGTGTTTTCCAAGCCCCTTTTTCTCGATTTTTTTTCCCGGACACGTGTAATGAAATTGGTGGGCGTGTTAAATATTATATCCTTTACAACGTATATTAGTAGTTTCACGGCTTATGATATTATTAATAATTGTTATGTAAATTTATGGGCGGGTACCGATACACATATATATAGGTACCTATTTCTATCCATAGATGAATTGTTATGTATATATATTTATTATAATACGTTTGCGTGCATTTGATAATTTGTCGATAGTTTGTATATTATACACATTACTCCGCGAGCGCGCGCCCGCACACACACACACACACACACACACACACGCACACACGCACACATGCATAATACGAGTATAAGCGTATTAAAAGCAAATACAAGTTCACACAATGTGCATTTATATTATGTGCACAAAACGTGATGATGAATGATGATTAAAAATAACCACACAAAATATGTATAGGGTGCACTGGTGCAGTATTCACGTAGGTACCCATATTATAAGGAGAGTATTCATTTTTTATTGGGAAACGTAGAAACTGCGAGAAATTGAAAATTGAAATCAAATACACCTTACTGATTGATGGCAAATGGCAATGAGAAAATATTATAAAATACCGTGTTGTCAGACGTCTGGTAAAAAAAAATTAAAAAAATACGATTCGATAATTTCTCAACGATATTTCCGTTTCACGAAAAAAATAATATAACCGCCCTGTACATTTTGATACGATATACATACTATATAATAATTATAATATTAACCACGCATGCCATAATATAATATTATTATATACGTATTCTCGCGCGTCAGTCAAAACCGTTTAAGAATATTGAAATGTGCGTGTGTGTGAGTGTTAATAATATATTATGATATTATGTTAATGTTACGGTGATTAAATCGTAGGTACCTATATCGTATATTCGTATACCTATAGGTATACTATATAATAATGATATACCTACGTGTATGTCGGAGTGTGTACGACTGGGAAATGTTCGAGCAGACACGCGTATTTACTCTGCACATGCATTACATATATGTATATACATGATACATATATATATATATGAGCCACGCGTGAAACGAACTGATGTTATATTATATACGAGAGTGTGTGATTACTTTCAGCTATGGTTTGAATTGGAAGCAGTTAAGGCTGACGTACATCAAAGCTCATATATGTATAGGTACAATGTACTATAACATTATTAACATTATATCACGCGAGTTGCCGATGACTGCTCGCTAGTTCATTGACGACTCTATTATGTTACACAAACCTTATAAGGGATAAGGTGAATTTGTTGTTCTTTCATTTTTTTTTTTTTAAAGAAGATAGTTTTGCTCCGGTCTTTTGCAGCGCACTTCCCGTCCAACCACTATTTCAGCACACTGGATTTACATTAACGAGTAGAGGTGTACAAGCCGTCGTAACGGTAAAGAAGTGACCATAGTATAATATATTTCCACGGTTTTCATCGTATTTTCAATATTTTGAAAACAACATATTATTCTGATCTTTATCAGAAAATATTGTTATAAAAAACGTGAAACAATGGTCGTATTATAATATAAGGCTGAAAGTAACAAAATAGAATAATTAAAATCGGCACCGTACACTAAAAAAATGTAACGCGTCCATCGATCAAAACATCATGTTTGTAAATTGTATATAGGTATGCTTTTAATTAAACATCGTACCAACAGGAAATATAATTTATTTACTAAGCCGAAAATAATAATCGTATTAATATGCTGTTTAATTAATAATAACCAGCTACACGTTGTCGACTCGTTCGGGTACGCGATTTTGGCACGACTTTTTTAATTATAAAACAAACGGTGCGCTATACACGCGTTATATATTTACTCATATACGATATATTATTACTATATTATATTATAGACTCGATCTGTATATCACAAAACATCGAACGGTATCGTCGCATATTCGTCCAAAGGGTATACACGTGGTCTCCCTTGCGCAATCGCGAGCGTTAATTAAAAACGCGGAAAATTCATTAACAAGTAACTGGTACCTCCCTCATCGCTATGTATAGGTACCCACAACACACTATAAAATAGGTAAGGTATAAATGGGTATAATCTCTAGGATAATATTTTTTACACGCACAAATAAGTCGTACGGGTACGCATATTATTTTACTGCAAAGGACATAGTACTTCCTCAGACGACCGTGCAGCAGAGTATTTTATACTATGTAATATCACTTTAATTAGTATATTATTAATTAGTTAGGTAGCTACGTGTTATTATAATATCAATACACGTACACTGCAGCACTGCAGTCAATCGAGGAATATAACAATACCATAGAACAATAATGATAATACTGATGCCACGTCGCGGACGACGATGTATTCATATTTCATAGCATATATAAATTACTGTACGCGTAAGTACGGAGACTTTGACGACTCTCTGAAGACTTTGGCGGCGGTGCAGTGGCGACGACCGTGACGGCTAAAACTAGTCGAAGGAACGGTACGTCATATTCTTATTACTATACTATGATATACCTATGCGTTGCGAAGGGGTTATCGTCGTCGGGTATTGACAGCTTAATAACCGAACGATTGATGGTCGGAAAACGAGAAATAATAATTCGGTTATTAAAATGCAAATGCGCGCTATGTGCGCACACGAACACGTTTAGGACGTGCCCGCCGACGTCGGACGCTAAAATAAAAAATGAAAATAATAATAATAAATAAATAAAACCAAACGGTCCGCATGGTTTGTGTATATAATACGAGCGTGTTATATAATATCGTACTTACATGTTATGGTCTGCACATACGTTTGGTACACGCGTGTGGCGGAGGGCGCGAGGGCGGAGATGATTGATCGAGTCCTGACGGCGTCGGCGGCAAATGTATACATATTATAATATATTATTATAGTATAATACACACCACGTATCGCGTCCACGTATTATTATTATTATTGTATCGTATATTATAAGACTATTATTATTATTATTATTATTTTTATAAACGACGTTTTAACATTGTATTATACCGCGGTAACTGCTGCGCTGCACAACCCGATCGGGTATGGGAGCGGCGGCGGTAATTATTATTATCGTGTACAATAAATAATAATAGTAATAATATATTACTACAACACATATAGTGAGATTATGTGTAATAATAATAATAATAATAATAATAATATGTACGTTCGGCGCGTCGTTTGTGGCGCGCGGGAAAAACAAACACGGGACGCGTGCGACGACGGCTTTTTATATTCGCGAGCGTATTTTATTATATCATATTGTTATATAGACAGATTTTGGTTTTTAAACGGCCCCTCCTTGTGCACCACTGTACAATGCATTTGAATGGAAAGCGAGCGGTGCGATCGTAAAAGTTCTCACAGTTTTCCGGGCGTCGGCCACGATGACTGCAGCAGAAGCCTAAAATAATAATTATTACATGCACGGGATTAGATCCGTCAAAGAACAAAAAACTAAGGTTTGGGCCATTTAGACGAGGATATAGGTACAAAAAACCGATAGTTTCGGTTGCGGATTTGACCGATATTTATTCCGAATCTTTCAGGACTATAGGAAAAAAAAACCACAGCACTCTACTCGAAATTTTTCTTCTTTAAGGAAAATCTATGAATCATAAATATATTGTTGTTAATATGACCTCGAAATCGTTTAGAAAAATAAAATATCTGTAGTTAGGCGGGGTACAAGATTTTTTGTTCTGACCGATTTTTCGTAAGGTTTTCGCTGTCGTGGTTATCTACTTATCAACAAAAACATATTTGTAATTCATAGATTTTCCTTGTTGGAGAAAAATATCGAGTAGCGTTTTTTGTAAATTAATTGTGACTCGGGAAAGTGATTTATGAGAACCAAGAAAACGTTCATAGGTACCTCAAAACATATGTTTTGATAAGGTTTCTCTTTAACAACAGCAGTGGTTTTTGGTTCGGTTAAAGTTGCTGAACAGCAGTATTGGAGGCTCCACTTTCTTCTTCACGCACCAGTTCTGCTATCGTAGATAGGGCCGCACATTGTTATTCATCTCTTTTCTCACTAGCATGTGGTGGTGATCGTTCAAGTTTCGAATCCATAGGTTAACGTCGGTCTTATTATTGCCGTATACAACCTTGCTCTTGTTTTCTTTGAGAAACATTTTGATTTCAGAAACTTACTAAGTGCGAATGATGCCCCTCCAGCTTTTACTATTCTTATTCAAATCGCACTTGGCCGATCATTCTCGACAATCAGCGTGGAACCTAGATACTAGAACTCACTAACTTTCTCAAAAACTACTACTCCATCCTCGACGTCCGTATCCTCCTATAATTTTTATGTAATTTAATTTTCTTCGTTTTTTCCGTACTCATTTTTAACCCTATTTTCGGCTGTGTGTTCCAGGGCTTAGGCTACTCTTTTGGTGTCATTTTACGAGCTTTCCAAAGTATATTTTAGATCGTCTGCAAACCAGAGCACCTAAATCTTTCGCTTCTCTATTAATATACATACCAGTTGATTCCTTCTGCAATTTTCTAATTGCTTTCTCCAACGCTAAATCAAATAACATTGGAGACAATGTATCATCCTGTTTCAGACCTGTTTTTACTTCGAACGCTTACGACATTGTATTCTCACCATTTACTTTGGTGTACACATTTTATCTTTTAACTTTTTAAGGGATAGCATATTATAATGTTATGATTTATAGCTGTGAGCTGAAGAAGAAAAGCTGAAGCCTATAGGTCCAGATAAACTTTACATTATTATTTCCACACACAATAATATATAGTGTATTATCTTCGAAATTGGACGGTGTTTTCCTTTATACCATTATAATATCAAACGCGTAAGTAGTAAAATAATTTTAACCGAATAAACAGCATTTCTTTATATATATATATGAATTACTTATAATATATACCTATAACATAATATACAATTTCAACCCTCACAGCGACCGTAATCATCATTATCATCATCATCGCCGTCGTCAGCGTCGGCGTCTGCGTCTTAGTTCGTCGAGTCCAAGCATCTCATTAGTGCGTAAAATGAAGAAGCTATCCTCTATTAGCACGCGAGTCGTTAAGCCAATTTATTCAAATTATAAAACTGTAATATTGCCACGTTAATGGTCACCCGGACAAAGAAAACGTATTAATCATATCGCTGTGTTTTCTCAGACATTGTCGCCTTAAAACAACAATATATTTCGTGCCTCCAGCGTCGGGCGTCTATAATAGCGTGGCACAGTGGTACGCTATGTATGATATACTTTCATATTATACATATATAAGGTACGTAATAATAACGCGCGAGAGACCCATTACGTTAAAAAAATACAGTAATCGTTTTTCTTTCATTAATATAATAATAATTGAAATACCGGTTTCCGTTGTATACCTATTATATATACGCTCGATAGATCCCATGTGGATTTTATATGATATACAACGTACCTATATACGCATGAACACAGATTTACCATTAAAATATGATTGATTAGTAAAAAAATCGGACGCATGCCGACCATCCACGTCTAATATAAATATAATACGACGAGTACCAATCGACAAATCGGTTTCCCTTGTTTTTTTTTTATACCTACTGATTTCGTAATAATATACAAATTATTTGATTTATAACGCGTCCGGCACGTTATACAAGACGATAGCGTATGATATTCAAGCAGTGTTTCTCAAGAGAAATTAAATATTAATTCTGTTCCCGGTGGTAAAGGACACCATGTCCATTTTTTACGAAATTAGTTAGCTCCATGTCCTTGTTGTATATTTTTCTCTCCAGTTATCATTAGTAACGGAAATAAGACAATGGAAAATAAAACCATGTCCACTTTTTTAGAGGCAAAGAATACCATTTGGATGCCTATCCCCAGTAAAATTATTATTTTGTGACATGGTGTCGTTTACCTCCGGGGTACAAAATTATACTAGTACAAATTTGAACTTTTTTTTTTTTTAATACATTTAATAATAAATTTTTGAAAAAATATGTAAAACTTACTCCTGGTATAACGCCATAACAATTGGTTTGTTTTTGAAGAATTGAAATTTATTCCCCCCCGAGCTTTGAGAAACCGAGATGAGTCGACTGTATGACAAAAGTACAAACATGTATTTCAATATTTTATTGCGACCATTTTAATTTTCAATGTTCGTTTGGTCTGCAGCGTTTGTTTTTCCAGGACGCATAAAAATACTTATATTGTTACCTATTGCGAGTTACAAAATGTTTATCGAAAGTGGTGCTGTGTCTTTTAGGAGCCAATAACAATAATGGACCTCGAGTAAAATATGTTTGGGAACCACGTATGGTATATGGGCATATAATATAGAACTAAGTCGTTTTTTAAAACCCGCCTCGTTTGTTGATATATTTAGGCTGAGGTATACTGGTAGTGGTATCACAAAAGCCTCGTTTACCAATCGCGAGACACTATCGTCGCATCTCCACGACGCCACGGCCCGGTCACAATATCATAATAGATAATATTGTTTTTTACGTTGAGGAGAATAATGATGTATCATCTTATAGACAAAGGATTGGCTGTGCGCGTAATTATATAAGACAAGCGCAGCTGCACATGTACCTAAATATATCAGGCTAAATAATTGCAAAGATTTGTACAGTGCGTCCGCAGGTCGAGTTACCGACGTATATAGTGTACTGTATAATACATATAGGTACATTATATTATACATATATACAATATAATAATATATACCTACGCGGTGTAGTACAAACAATAACAATAATTCGAATGTATACATCTGTCGCCGAGTGTGTTTACATCTCTGTAATAGCCGCGCGTCTTCTGTGTACATATAATACATACATATTATAAAAGAGACGTCCGCGATTGCCATTTACGATTTTATTTTCCTTTGGATTTCCATCTCGCCGCCGACGCCGCTTAATATAAACAATATAATATTAACGGGCAGGTGTCCGTTTCCGTTTCCGAAATGCCGGTGGTTCACACAAAAACGGCGCGGAGAGCCCTCGGGAACGATATACGAGAAAAAAAAAAAATAATAATAATAAATACAAACACCATTTAAAAAGTCAAACAACCATAATCGCATTTCATAATATAATATGTGCGGAGGGTCTTTAAATGGAGTGTGTGCGAGGTGGCGGCGGTGGTCCGTTTAAACACATTATTGTATATTATGTACCCCATCCCCACACACACACTCACGCAGAAAACGGCGGCGGTGGCGGCAGCACAGGATTCCGTGTGTGTAATGTTATCCAATAAACAATATGCCACAAGTCACTGTTTGCTCATATTGTTATGTATGTATATGTACGGCGGCCACGGGGATAACTACTATGCTGCAGCTCGCAAAGGGGTCGTCGTGCGTGTGTGCGTTGTATAGAGTGGTTGTATTATTTTTTTTTTCCTCTCTCTCTCTCTGTGCGCAGTCACCCCCCGCCGTCCGCGTCAAACGCTGTTAGCTAATCCGGATTTTATTTTCGCCACCCTCCGTTTAAAACAACTGCACACACACACAACACACACACACACACATACACACACACGCACGCACACATACCCGTGCGTATACGAGACACAAAAAAAACAATATAATACACACGAAAGCTCCGCGACCCGAAACAATATCCTCGTGTGAATCGCTTGTGATGTTTTACGACTCTGCACAGGAAAAACGGGGCCGCAGTATATATATATATGCGGTAATATATCATAATAATATATTATTATATTTTGCACTAATTTCGGTTATTGTTCCAAACGCGGCCGCCTCACTCGTGCAGGTCGTAGTCTTCGCGCAGCTCGCGAGTCTGCGACATTTTTTTCGCGAATGGCCACCGAATATTATAATATACATGTTATTTGGGTACCGACAGGAGGAGCTGAAACATCTTATCGTTGAATCACGCGATTTATTTATACCACCGGAAATGTACGTTTATCCGCACCGTTATGCTGTCGAAATCGGATGCATTCGTTTTTCAAAATATAATAATAATGACAGTTTAGAATTTTTTGTTCACTTTTTCTTTCCACAATATAATACTTTTCAGGATTTCCATGGAGTTATGGAGATAGGTGCACCTATCTCCTATGCGGTACATCAATGTAAACTGTTGTTTAATTATTATATAATAATATTATATACATATTATGTAGATAGAGAAACAATAATTTAATAAACATAACGACAAATGAGCTAATATTATAACATTTTATACCAATTGATAAACAAATAATAAATAAATAAAAAATAATGCAAAATATTGTCATCGGCCGGGGATCGAACCACCGACGTTTATTTACTTGTTGATTAAAATCGATGAATGTGCATCATGAATCATGATATAGAAGATTCGTTTTCATATTATTAATCGTAGCCTGTAGGTATTTGTATCATATTATGCTGTAAATAAAATAGCAATTTTATGTATAGATCGGTTAAATTTACAATACAAAAATGCATATCAAATTCATTGCTGTGCAATGTGCATTGACGGTGTACCTACCTATTTAGAAATTAGAATGCATATTATAATATATTGGCAATATACGTTTATACGACTATAACCATATATACGTAGTGTTATTTTTTATTTTTTATTAAAATATCTAATGAAATTATAACCTTTATTTGCTTTATTTTATACACTACAAAAAATCAGTCACTTCATTCAGAGCGTATCATTAGTGAACAAAATACCACATAATATTATTTTTTCTCGAGGCGCCTGTCCAGCTCCTTTCGAACGTCTCCATGGTCAGTATATAACTACAACTGTGACTATACGACGCTGCTGGGCGCCCGGGCAGGCGTATACAGAACGCATTGCAATTGTACCTATACCTACACACACATTTGAAATAATGTGCATTATACTATTATTATTATTATTATTATGTTTACGTTCAAGTACGCGCAATAAATAATGCGCCGCGTAATACCGGCACAACAATATTGGCGTGTGCGCGCGACCATTGTTGTGCGCGAAACAATCGCGTAAAAAACTTCAAAAAAATGCATACACTGCCGACACCGATCTCAAACTCATGTATATAATTATTTAGCGTAGACACCAGACACTGCACGTATTATAATATTATCACGGTGTACCTGCAGTGTAATATTATTGTAATGCCCATAATGTTTTTTATGTATGCGATATTAAGTCGTCGGTGTATATAGGCTTGTTAGCGTGATATAGGTATATATCGATGATTGTATACACAAGCCCAAATGTAAAATATATAATAACCAGGGAAGTTTTAGCACTAAAAATGTTACTTTTTAGTTCTTAAATATGCACTTAAAAACTCCAAAATATGTGCTATAAATAGCACAAAAAATCAAAAAATATGCATTTAAATTGAAAAAATTAGATTTATTTTAAAAAGTTAAATGTAATTATACAATTTTATAAAATTATTGGGCTCATAGACATCAGGAACTGTTTGGATTAGTTGAATCATAAACCGTTAACAAAATATATATTAAATTACTTAAATATGTTTGTAAAAGTGTACTTATAAGATCTATTTATTTCCTATTTCCTAACCAAATTAATCATTATTTTCAACATAATGTGATAATTTCCTATATTTTGTATAATATGTAGGTATATATTATGTATATTAAGAAAATATGCCTAAAAATAGCACTATAAACCCTAAATTAGCAAAATAGCAATAAAAACCGTAAATATGCAAAAAAAAAATAGCAAAATAAAATTTCGTATTATATTATAACTTATAATAATAATAATAATATGTAGGTACTTGTAGAATACGTGTGTGTGTTGTATATATTGTTAACGTGAATTGCGGCGGCGGTGGTTATATCAGCTGAAAGGCTTGTAAACGAGTAAACGACGTATATATATAACGAAGTATTTTGTGTATATGTAAGAACAATATTATCATCATCGCGATTATCGCAGTAAAATGGAATAGTGTGTACTGTATGTAGTGTACGTTTGAGCGATATGCAGTTCGCACGTCTACGTCTGCGCTATATCGTTAAAACAACGTTTTGTAGGTACTTATTTCTTAGGTATTTATAGTGTCGGAGAGAATTTTCGTTAAAAGAAATAGTAGTTGCTAAAACTCCCCCTCCATATTCTCAGCTATAATATTATGCTCGTGAATTTCAGAACTTCCGCAACGAGTAAAATTCAATTATCAATTTTAGATTTTTTTTTTTTAGCATAATTTTCTAGTCTGGACTCTGAAGTAACTAAAAATTGTCTCGATATCATATTACGTATATTGTATGATGGGTCGCTATCGGTTCGCGAAACGCAGAGGGCTATGATATAACACGACCGGTCACGAAATCGTCCGAGATAAATATAAATATAAATATATATATAAATATATATATAAACGTCTGACGGGCGGCATTCGGTCTGCAGGCAGAGTGCAGACGACACGTCGAATCAAAAAAAAACGCGACGCGTGTCGGATACGAAATATTATGTGACTAAAAAACGTAAGTTGTACGTATTAAACACAATATGGAAACGGACTTGGTCTTCCTGTTCCGCGGTGTGTATTACTCCGCTGCACGTGTGTATATTCGATTGTGTTGAATTATATTGTTGTACGCGTGATTACGCCGTATATAATATACTATCACGGGTGCATAAAACGCGTTGTATTATATAATATTGTTATCAATACTAACTATAGTGTCGCGTTACTATTATTCGGCAGCGTTCATCGCGTGTCGTGTAAAATATCGCAACAACGATCGCTGCACAGTATAATAGCCGTGGTCCGAACTGACTGTCGACCGGCGATCAGCACACTCGTATACACCGGAAGTTGTAATAATACGACTACACGAGCTTTAATTAAGACCGGGGGGGGGGGGTCAACCCCACCGGGGTGTTTGTCATACGTATAACGACAACCCTTCTCCATATATGACGTTCACCGGGACACCACCCCCAACCCTAACACCATCACAACAAACTCGAGAGTCGAAACGCATGCGTAAATTTGTTTTTTTTCGGGCCGGTCGCATCCTACATATTGTGTACGACTACTGGTGCAGGAAAAGGTTGACTCTTGTGGGGAGAGGGGGGCATGTTGTTCATCATGATGTATCTATCTACATTTTGTTTTTTGGGGGGAGGGGGGCGACATCATACGCTCGTCCCTTCTATGTCATACAACGAGGACATTACTCCAGCTGCCCCCCTTCACTGTTTTTGGCATCACTGTCTATAATACGATTATACTTACCAATGTTTTTTTTGGTATATAGGTACCTACTATATTATTGTATACTATATTATATAGGCGTATATTATAGTGATCACATGAACATGTCGTTATTTTAGATTATTATAATATTATTACTTACTACCACTGTATAGGTAATATATGTATATAAGGCTAGTCAAAAAGACAAACATCCCGCCCGACTCGAGTGGATATCAATAAAAACAAAATATTATACGTCCCGCGTACACAAACGTCGCGTACAAGAGATTAAATCGATTTGTGTTGTTCTTCTATATGTATGCGCATTATAGAGGAGGCGACGCGACGGGGTCTTTAGAGTAAAAACGACATTCACGACTTGGAGAGCGCGTTTATATTTATTTTTCACGAATATACCTAGGTATACCTTGCAGCTAGACACCGTATAACAATACAATTATTTAATATTATAATATAGGTATTATACAGCACGTTATTATTGGCCACCCCCGGAATGGCGTGGGTCGTATCATAATATTGTACGTATAGGTATTACATAATATTATTATACGCATTGGTCTCATCGTGTGTAGTTCGTGCAGTACCCATGTGGCATGTACTGAGTATAATATGCACGAGGCGATGTATATATTATGCGTGTACAGTGTGTAAACGTTTGGTTGAGAGATATATTAATCGGATATAATATATAATATTAGAATAAAATAACGGATGCGCATAACGTGATGCGCCGAACAGCAATGATTATATTAGTTAGTGGTCGTTACTTATTACCAAGGCGGTCGGAACCCTGCCCCCCACGGAAATATCATCAATATTTTACAGAATATATAGAAAATAACTATTTATTTTTAATACCAACATAAATATTTTTAGTCAAAAATGACTTAAGCTCTAATTAAATTAACTATATTGACTGTTTTCAGTTTTGTATCGTATAATATCATATGAAATTATTATTATAGTGTCTAATGACCACAGACTTCTATACTAACGCGAGTATTATATAGAATAATCTGTGCTGATAATAAATTGTTATTGATGGACAACGATCGCCGTCGATGCCGGTCGGGGGTCAACGACGATTAATAACAACAATAATATTAAAACTGTGTAAATTATAAATATATTATTATACCATATCGTCGTCTGCAAGACTGTGACAAACACGTCGAATAGTTTTACTAAATTCATCACAATGAGTAAACGTGAGAACAAGAATGTACTGACGAATTATTTTTCTAAAATTCCAAAGGTACGTTATATTATTTCATATGTTATGTATATTACTACAATATTAACGATTTAACTACCAAAACGCTAATTCATACATTTTATTTTAGACCGATAATGTTTCTATTCTTCTACCACAAATAGACACGCCATCATGTAGTCATTCACCCACAGATTTGCGAACAAACGAAAATAATATATTAAAATCGGACGCAGAGCAAATAGTCGAAGACAACGATATTGGCTACTGTTTCGGTAAAAATTTATGTGATGAAATAAAATTTAAATTATTAACTGCTCATTGGTCACCAGATGAAAATTACAAATTTCCAATCACTACAAATCGAAAAAAAAATTTAAAGTTTCAATTAGGATGGATTAAACGTTTTCCTTGGGTTGTTTATTCAAGAATTGGTGAACAAGGTGCAGTTTGTAAATATTGTGCGATATTTGGTCGCAAATTTGGTGGCAAAGGCAGTCACCAAAAACAACTTATTACATTAGTTATAAGACCTTTTAATAACTGGAAAAGAGCGGTTGCGAAATTTACAGAACATAGTCAAACAGAATTTCACAACTCTAATGCTACGCGCGCAAATAATTTTGTTGCTGTTTATTCCAAAAACTGTCAAAATATTATTCAAAAATTAGATTCTAGTCAAATTGATCAAAATAGAAAGATATTAATTTCTATCATTCAAACAATTATTCTTTGCGGGCGTCAAGAAATAGCTTTACGCGGTATTAGCGATTATGATGGACCTCTCCCTTCAGACAATTCTGAACCTACTTACAACGATGGCAATTTCCGAGCATTATTGAGAATGCGCATTTCGTGTGAAGACAAAAATCTAACACATCACATTGAGAATCAAGCGTTAAATGTTACGTGTATAAGTCCTATGTTTCAAAAAAATTTCATAAATATATGTGGAAAAATTATACAAGACCAATTAATTAACAAAATCAATCAGGTAAAATGTTTTTCTGTATTAGTTGACGAGGCAGCCGACGTATCGCGTGATGAACAACTGTCCTTGTGTGTACGTTATACAGACAATATTGGAAGAAATGAAATCAATAATTATGTATTGAAAGAAGACTTCTTACAATTTGTACCGGTAAATTCTACCAATAGTCAAATTTTGGCCACAGTAATTCTAGGTACTTTGAAAAATCTTGGTATAACTTGCGACTATTTACTTGGCCAAGGTTATGATGGCGCAGCAGCCATGAGTGGTAATTTTAAAGGAGTACAGTCTGTTATAAGAGAACTACATCCCGCTGCAATTTATGTCCACTGTAGTGCACATTCGTTAAATTTAGCACTTGCTCATTCGTCATATGGTACCAACATCATTCACCATATTCGTAATTGTATTGGAACTATACAATCTGTGGGAAATTTTATTAAAATATCTACTAAACGAACTGAACTATTGAAAAATAAAATAAAACAATTTCTTCCTCAAACTAAATGGACGGAATTAACTTCCATGATTGACACTAGGTGGGTTGAAAATCATGATGGTATGCTTAGATTTTCAGAAATATTTAAACCTATTGTTGCAACATTAGAAGAACTACAATTATTTGTTGACATTGAAACTTCGTCTAAAGCTTTACAGTTATATAAGTGTGTGACAGCTAGTGACTTTATTATAAGTATGATAACTGCAACCACACTTTTTTCTTTAACTTTGACATTATGTAAAATGTTGCAGTCGGTAAAATGTAATTTAATTGCAGTAGTAGAACATGTTGAAATTGTTTTGAGTGAAGTGAAAGATATGCGAAAAAAAATCGATGAAAATTTCAAAGAAATATTCAATAAATCAGAACAATTTTTCATGTCCGTGAATGAGGGAGAAAAAATAAAAATACCGAGATTAGTAAGTCGTTCAAAAAATACAATTAATGTGGATACCAAAATTCCTGAAGATTATTTTCGTGTTGAAATTGCAATTCCATTCTATGATAATTTTATTAGACAACTTGAAGAACGATTTTACAAACACAAGACGATTTTATCGTCTTTGTATTTATTAATACCAAAAATGTGTTTGAAATCTCCTATTTTTGAACCAGATTTTAGTTTATATTCAGATTTTATAAATGTTGACTCAATACCTTCAGAACTAAAATTGTGGAAAAGAAAATGGATTGCATTCAAAGACATAGAAGTTCCACATTCAGCTGTAGAATTATTAAATCATTGTAATCCTGAACTTTTTCCAAATATTCATTTTTTATTAAAAGTACTAGCTACACTGCCGGTTTCCACATCAAATCCCGAACGAACTTTTTCGACATTAAAACGTGTCAAGACATTTTTACGGAATTCTACAGGACAAGAAAGACTAACTGGCCTAGCTCTATTAAGTGTCCATAGAGATGTTACTGTCAATCCTGAAGAAGTGTTAAACCGGTTTGCTCTACAAAAAGATAGGAGCTTATTATTAGCTTAAAATATGATATTGTATTTGTGTATTTTTATTTTTATTTCTTTATTTTATTTTTTATTTGTTGTATACTGTAAGGTGACAATAGATGTCAAAGTAATTTTATTTATTTTATTATATTTTATTAGAAGAATATTAAATTTTTATTTTGTTTTATTTATAACCAAATAGCAAAATCTGAATTTAATAAAATTACAATACTATACATGTTTAGGACCCCCCCTCCCCGAAAAAATTTCTGGATACGGCATTGCTTATTACCAATTCACATTGGCAAGTCATATCAAAAAAATATATTATAGTATGTTCGACGACGTTGACACCAGTGCAAGCAAAAAATACAATTTCTAGCCTCTAGTATAAAAACAATTTCGAGGCCCTTTATCCTGTAGTGTCAGCATATTATGAGCGTAAAATGCAAATAAAACGTCAAAGTCAATATTTGTAATTACATTTTTGTGGTGCTGTTAAAAAAACTGTGCTCGTAAAATCAATCCACAAAAACGTTAAAATGATGAAAATTTGAAAACTATAAAACTACTAACGCTTGACAATTAAATATAACGATTATGTCACAGAAACATATCAAAAATATTTAAGTCAAAATTTTGTTTTAGACATTTCAAGTTGGTCAAATTTTTGACAAAATTGGAAATTGAACATTTTAAACAAACGGTCTTTGCTCAGAATCGTTTTCATCGTAGGTATACAATGTTTTAACGTTGAGCTCAAATTTAATGCATTCTTTACAGTGTTCCAATTGAATATTTTATAATAGATAAACAAACAATTAATATAGTACCTATTACGGAATTATTATGGAACGAAAAAAATATTTACACAATCAAATAATGATAAAATAACAACTGTACACGCATCATTATTATGTATAATCGTATAATAATATATGTGTTTACGAACGCGAAAACAGTAAAACATATTAATTATAAGTTATAAGCTTATAACAATAGTATTAAAAATTATGTTCATATTTAGATTAGGTACCAGATTTTCCACGCGTATACGTGTAATTATAATATCTATCTACTATTAATGACATTCTAAAAAACAAGTCGACGAAATCGATTTCATGCCAATCGATAATACTAACCTTTGTAGGTCTGTATATAGTACCTATAATAATAACATATAACAAACTCGAATAATCAATAATTAAAACCTAAATTAAATATTTGCATACATTAGTAGGTATATTATGTACTCGCGTTAGTAATTTCATTCTTCTTTATAGGTATGTTGTATCACTATCGCGTTTGTATTTATTTCCATAAGAAATAAATAGAAATTAAAATAATTTTGTTTTTTTACTTTTTAAAATTCCACGTTATATAGGAAATTTCAATTTTGTTTAATAATTACATTTGATTTAATTTGAACGGTATAATGATATGTATTGATTAATAATTGTATCAAAAATGTATAATAAATAATAATCTATAGATATTATTTAGTTCTCGAAAATTCCGTCGTCAACTTTTGGCTTGATAGTAGTTTTATTCCCTAGAATTAATTACAGTTAAAATAGTGTTGATGGGTTTTGATAATTATTATTTTCCTTTTTATACAATTTATATTTTTAATTAAAAACTGAAATAACAACTATCGTATATCTATCAAGAATCGAAGTCAACCGTTTAGATTTTTTTGATTTTAAAAAATAATTTTAATACCTATAAGCTATCACTACCACAATACATCGCATTGTTTTCCAAAATGTAAAATATGTTATAACTTTATTTTATGAACCTAGTGTGTATGTATGTACCTATATAAATAATATACTGCGCAGTGCACACTATCCAACATCAGATAACATCATAGAATGAATCGTACATGAGGACAAATTTTGACGTTTTGCTGAGCTTATAAATTGAAAACTAAAAACCCTAAACATAAATTAAGAATTAATTACCCACTCGTGAATCCTCTTTCATAAATCCGGTGATGCATTACAATTAGATTCTTAATGTGTTAGCTATTCAAAACTATAAATAAATCACTTAAAATGGATAACACTACAAATCTTAAAAAAGCACCAAAAACCCTAAAAAAATATGTAGGCACTAAAAATTTAAATTAATAAAAAATCTATTAAAACACATCAATTTAAGTTTAATTATTGTAGTTTTATATAAGTATATAGTTATATATTAGCCACTAATATGATTACATATTAGTTATTATTATATATGTTAAAGTTAGTTAATAGTGAAAACTATAAAGTTTAAGATTTATATAAGTACCTACGCAACTTGTTGTTATAAACTATATATGGAGAATTTAAAAAATAAATACACCCCATTAACTATAATAAAAAATATACATTAAGTTTAAATACTATTGTTAGAATACATTTCATTAAGCCAAAAATTATCAAAAAAAAAAAAAGCAAAATGTCGCATGTGTCTGTCATATTTATATAGTGTCATATACATCATATATACATCAGGCCAACAATAAAAACCACTATAAGTAGGTACACCAATATATTTTATTATAATTCAATATTATTATAATCAAAACAAAAAAAATAATAATAATAATAATTGTTTAACGACCGTCTGATTCGAGTTTGGAACGATTTATTTAAACGAGATAAAATAATATTATCAAACATATTCTGACGGGGTATTCTTATATAACTTTAGTGACGTAACAATGTGTAATAACAATACAGTCCCCACCGTCTTAGTCCATCGTCTCCACTGCACTCGTAATATTCTAATATATTTCCGCTCGTAATTCGATATCGCCGTCGGTACAATATTCGTATATGCATATCATGGATCATCATATTATATACATCCTTTTCACACACTTGTTTTTTACACATTATAATTACTTAAATGGTAAAACGATGACGTGCAGCGTGCAGTCGTTGTACAAATGTCGGTGCACGTTGCAGTGAGTTTCTGGTGTCGCGGCGGCGTCGGCGGTGTCTGTGGTCGGACAGACGCGCTCGTTTAATGCAGTTTGTCGGCGACGATCGGGTTGTCGTCGTCGTCGACGGGAAAGAGGGTGAACGCCGGAAAAAAATATGTGGAAAAAAAAACGGGAAGGCTGTTAAAAACCCATTTGGCAAAATAATTATTATCATTGGGACCGGAGATAATCCGGCGTCAGACGGTCGCCAGCATAACATTATATAGTACCGTCGCGCTCTTTGTCACAGCGTGCTTAAATTATGTTGTACGTATGTACACGTGACGGTAGGTAGGCATATAGTGCCCTTTGTGGCCCCGAAACAGCGCCGCTCGCGACTACCAGACGGGCTCCGACGCCACACGTGTGTGTTTTTAGCTGTAGTCTCCTAACCGCGGCGGCCGGTTAAAATGTACATATTATAATAGTAATAATAATATTGTCGTTTCGTGTGCCTCTCTTGTAGCCGCCGACTTGTTTGAACAGCGCGGTATTATTGCTATTATCATCATTATTATTATTATTATTGATATTATTGAACACGTATATTTCGTGTTGTATAGGTATAACCCTCCCCACACGCGTTCATCAGCCCTTCGAGTCGTGGACCTATATAACGTCCAGTGCGGGGAACGTAGGTATATAGGTAGTACATTATTATGCAGCACATCATACAAGTTCATAATTTTTGTCCGACTTTTCAAGACGTGTATATTATTATACAGGATGATCGTTTTATCGATACACTAGTGCATTTCCTGATCTTTATACAAAAGACAGACACTATCTCTCACTGTATATTTATATACAGTAGGGTCAAGTCACGTATATCACGCACAGGTTTGGATAGGTAAATGCACCCTGTCTGCAGGGCTCGATTTAAAGATGATACAGAGACCCGATTTAGGCCTCTTCGATAAATATAGGTAACTCAAGACCGTAATCCAATAATTACCTATGAAACCTTCACTTAGAAAATACGTTTCAAAATAAAAAATAATTCATTACTTGAAGGTAATTAACATAATACGTCATGAAATGTCATGAAATGTCCATATACCATGTACATGCATTTGTCTTTATGAAAACAGATACATGTTTTTTTTAATGCTTCTGTCGATACAAAAATTTAAAACAATTTAACAAAATTATAGGTGCCCTAATTGATAAATTATAAAATATAAATGTTAAAATGTATAGTTATTAATTGTATATCCATGATATTACAATCAGTGGCGTTTTTGCGTTGTTGGCATCGTATTTTATAAAAATCAAGATAGTATTAGTTAATAGATCTGAGTATGAGTATCTGACAGTTTTAAACTTTGTTCCAGTACTCTTCAGGCTAATTAAAACTAAAGCAGATTTTAACTTTAGCGCGATAAACTGATAGCATAATCAAGAGGGCAAGAGCTAGAACATTCTTTTATTAAAATAACTAATAATTTCAAACAAAATTACCTAAGGACTGAAAGGATTCTTGCGATCCATCGTAAATATGGGTCATTTACTGTACCTATATAGAATGTACATATGTAAAATATATACCCAGATAATGATATTAAAAACTTCAGAATTCAGTAGACGCACGCATACACTCGTATAATACCATAACTTATAATAACTTATATTAGGTACCTACCTATTATATTTATTATTCTTACAGTAGGTACACGCAGTACCGGATATTTTTTTTTTTAAACTCAGGCCTTACAATCGACTTGTATGACATAGCTGTATATTATAGAGGTATATCTGATGTACGGGTTAAGTCGACACTGTGTCCCTCCACAATAATCGCACCGTCAGGGGGTAGAGTTGGGGTATATGAGTGTGATTCGTTTATATATATATATATATATTCACCAAGCACAGTTGGACGATGACTGCAATTTGAGTGATGTACTAAAAACGAGTATTTAATTTAAAAAAAATACTAACTGCAGAGCTATACATTATAAAAAAAACTTAATTCACTTTATTTAAGATTTATTAACTAGGTATTGCTATTGTTACGATTGTACAATGTCATGTACCTATAAGTATATATCTACATTTATTTGTATCTCATTAATTAACTGTATGTGTGAATTTTTACTTGGTCAACTACTCAAATAGTCTGTAACATAATTTTACGTTGGCTAATCGTAAATAGATGATAATATTATTGTAAAATATAATGGCGAATGAGAACTTTGATTTAAATTTGGACCGAGACGCTTTAGAAATTATCCAAATCGTGTCATAGGAATTATTTTTAATTATTTTAATCCTTTATTTAAATACGTATGTTTTAATCTGTAATATTAATGGATGTATTAAATACTGAATTTTAATTTTAAGTAATTTCATATTCATATAATATACAGTTATGTATATTAGATGTGTGTGCCCTAGCAAATAAAAGCAGAAAATAAAATTTATTTTTACAATCCAATATTATAAGCATATGCTTAAGTAGGTATTCAAATTAATTTAATTGAGTTCCATTATTTTTTATAATCGACAAATACTAATTAACATTGAAAATTGTGTTCAGTAAATTGAAATATAATATATTTTATCATAACACTTCATCGATAGTTAACCGGTAGTAATATTTTCTCGAGTATTCGTGATGTTAATTTTCTTTCGTTATATAGCATGAGGGAAAGCATACAAAAGCTTACCTGGCTAACCTAACAAGATGTTGAAAATGTTGTAATTATATATTGATATTTTAGTCACAAAAATCAATTTGAATTTTAATTCGTTCAAAACGATCATTTATCAGTTTGCATACCACGGCGAGTCTTTTTAATATAATAATATATAATATATATAGGTAGAGAGAGTGTGTGAGAGTGAGAGAGTGTTGCCGCATAATCGAGATGAATTGATCGCATATACAATTGCATTAAAAATACATTAAATTCTACTTAACATATCATGGCACGAACTTACAATATTGTAAGAAATAAACATTTTGTCATAAAAAATAGTAATAAAAACCATTATTAGTCATTATTATTATTTTTTTTATTTTATTATTACTCGAAACTCGTCGTCGACTGATTCGTTTTTAATTTTTAAATTATGTGCCAAATATACGCCTAGTATATTATTTTTACCCAGTACCTACCATCATCTCAAATCGAATTCTTAAAACACAATAAATACCATCAAATATACTTGAATTATAAATACTTTTTTTTGACATTTAATTGAATAAAACGTAATTGCCCGATTGTGATATTAATTTTATTCTTTGCTTTGTTATAAATTCCAACTTAATAATGATATATTATAATGGTTATATTATGTATCACGCGTGCCAAAAATATATAAAACGAGTTTCATAAACAGCTGCAGGACCGATTGCAATCAATTGGATAGGTACCTATATCAGAGGTATTCAAACTGTGCGTCGCGGCTCCCAGGGGCGTCGCGAGAGTTATCGAAGGGAACCACGTCATATAATTGAAAACCAATAAATATTTAAAAAATATTTTTACGAAAAACGTTTTTTATTATCATTGAGGCACACCGGTTGGGAAACGTTGGATTGTTTACAGTCTACACTCTACTATAATCATTCGCTAAGTATAGCTTTAATTGATCGCGTAAGTCGCAATAGAGACAGCGATGCCATCAACTGCCATCGTTAAATCATCAATGCGTATGTCGTGTTTGGCAGTATTAGTCGCGAGTTAAATTATCAGTCATTTTTAATTTGGGAGCCGTCAACATTTTGTGAAGACTCAAAGGAGCCTTGGGATGAAAAAGTTTGAATACCTCTGACCTATATAATATTATTTTATACT
>NC_042495.1:94004238-94004902 GCF_005508785.2 Acyrthosiphon pisum
TATATACTTTCGGAACGTGTCGAACATTTTATGAGAAGACGCGCGAACTCGTGTTTATGATGAGGTATACTGCAGTGGCGGATATCCTATACTTAAGGTGTATCGGTCGATACACCTTATAATTGGGTGGGTGGTCAATGGCCATGGACCATGGTGGGTATAGTGGGTAGGTAGGTACCTAATAACCTTAACTGAATAAGAAAAATATATTTAATATACCAACCGATGGCTACCTTATACTGCATTCATAGTGTAAGTACTAAGACAGTAGGTAAGTAATAAGTGCCCAACATCAAACAAGTTTAGTAAAGTGAAATACTATTGGCATGGTTAAGATATAGGTACGTATTATAGTAGATACAAGTATACAACTACAAGTTAAATTTTAAAACATACAAACATATTATTATTATATTACAATATAATATTCTCTGGTCTGCGGCGATACCCTATGGTAAGTATAAATAGGTATACGACGACGTAATTTGTCCGACTGAGTGGCCTGTTAATTGGTATAATATAGTTATGCGGAATTTTCAATAAAAATCTATTTTTGTAAACAGAATTATACTCAAATAATTTTTCCCCTACCGAGTATGACTGTCACAACGGCTAACAATAATTGTCGATTAGTTTAATAATAATAGTAGCTATCCAGTAATGG
>NC_042495.1:94004952-94010088 GCF_005508785.2 Acyrthosiphon pisum
GCTGAACAACGGCGTTTAAATACAAAAAATTAATATATTTTAATAATTAAATTTATGTATATTTATTCATTTTATCCCAAAAATTAATATACAATAATAATCTATCAATATAAACTTGCTGCCCCCTAAATGAACTAAACAATTTGCCCCCCGGGCACACTTGACCCCCCTCCCCTAAATATGGCCTGGTACTTGACCCTAGGTATTACCTACCTACTTTGTATAATGTAAACTGTGCACCTAGCTGAGTCTCATTTTTTATCGTCAGTCAAAAATGTCAGGCCTTGCGCTATATGCAAATTTTTAAACTGCACTAATACTTAACCAAATTAAGTTCAGATGCGAAAAAAACCCTGCATCAGCATTACCTATATCTTTCTAATATCAGTCAAGTTTTAGGTCTCTAATCAGTGAGCACAGTACATTCATAATATGTCTGTGTTAAAGCTAAGGTCATTCTATTATGAATAAGGTCAAAATTCAATGTTTTACGAGGAGGTATTTTGAAAATCTAATTATTTTTGTCCCGCTCCTCTTATACTTCAAGAATAACCATCGCTGTCACTGTTTTTGACATGGTTGTGTATCAATTATAAATAATAATCACCAACATTAATCATTTTTTCCAGTGAAATACAGTTTGGTATTATACGGTTTTGTAAATTTCCGGATTTTTACGGTCGGTAAAAGTACGGTATGAAAATTATCAAATTCGGAAATTATACGGTTTGGAATTATACGGTTTACAAAAAACAAATTCCTTAATACTACGGTCGGGAACTATACGGTCAGCGTATTTATTTTTCCGGTGAAATACAGTCTGGAACTATACGGTTTGTGAAATTCGGGGTTTCTACATTCTGTGAAAATACGGTCTGTACGATTATTTTCTGTGTAAAAATGTAGAGATGTTGATTCTTTTATCAAACAACACTTATTATTTCAAAAAGTGTAAATTTTTTTGAAAATATTTTTTTACATACTTCCAAGTCGCTTATAAAACAACGTTTTTATTAAAAAATTATATTTTTATCCTTATAATTATTTAAGTTTTTTACTTTTTTGAATGACAACATAGGGTTTTAATTTTATATTCCAAAGCAGAATATTTTTCTTAATATTTTGATACATGAAAATCGAATTTGGGGCGAGTAGTTTATGAGTTATAAATATTTAAAATTTAGATGAGTGGAGTGGAGTTGTACGGGGTTACCCCGCGAAATGTTTGTCCACTTCATTAACTGTTAGTAAAACATTCGTAATTACCATAGACATAATTGTATGATGTCTATGGTAATTACGTAGGCATTTCGAGGGGTCTGTAAACTGTAATCTACCGCAGGTAGATTGCCTACCTGTTAATATACTGCTGCGAATCAGAATTTTTATTCTGGACAACGGAAAAGTTAAGATAAGTTTTAAACGCCATACACCGAATATTAAATAACGAATTGAACACAGTTTGAGTAATATAGAGTTGGTCATTTAACGGAATAAGCTATTTTAAATAAAAATATATTTATCATTAATACCACTATACTCTGTCCAGCGAGAGAACGCGCCGATTCTGCGCATCCCCCCACGCACCTTGCTATCGAAACTAGTTCCCCTTGGCAGGATGTTGGGTGGGGGAACAAGTTTTGGTCGGTGCGCGGCGCGTTCTTTCGCTGAACAGACCACAGGCGCGTCCCTACGTCGGGCAATGTTCTAGTTTTGTTTTACAAAATACCCATAATTCATAGTACATTTTTTTAAAAACTTGACTATATTTTTTTGATATTACAATTTTTTTTTTTACTATTTTAGGGTTACAAGTTCCAAACATATGATATATGGCATAATTAATGCCATTGAAAATTGTCCTGATATTATTTTTCTTTGTATTAAAAAAATTATTTTTATATTATGCACTCTTCCAGTTAGTGCAGCAACTGCAGAACGCAGCTTCTCAACTCTTCGCAGGTAGCATTTTCACTCGTAGTTATAAAAATTGTATGAATACATTTTTATACTTTTATTTAAGCCTTTTATTAAACTATATACTTTTTCTAAAACACAATTTGAATTTTATATTTAAAATAGATACTTACATAAAAGCATACAATTGATATGCATGCTGTAAATTGTTATTAACCGCTTATAGCTTTAGTTTATGCTTATTATTGCTTTGCTGTATTGTTTATTAGATTAAAAAATTGGTTAAGAAGCCGAATGACTGAGCAGAGGCTCGCCGGATTAATCGGTTGATAACAGATATTTAACCTTCAAATTCGGCCGATTAAACTCCGGTTAATTTTAACCGTGATTAACTGTGTTGATGTCATGCCTACTATTTGCAATTCGCAATCGGCGACGAGTGCTCGTTCGGGAGCGCCGTTTATCTGTCTATGAACATTCGTCCAGTACGATTCATCAAAAAAAAATGTCAACAAGCAAATCAAATTAAATTTTTATGAGTGTTTGAAATTCATATTTTTACAATATTTGATATTCACTCGATTTCTCATGTAACAATTTTCTTATTTTGTTGTAATTAAAAAACGAATGACTTTGGATACTTGAAAATTTTATATTAGCATTTTCTATGCACGGTAAAATTTTGAGAATAATTTGACTCTTTTTAAGCTGTTTACGGACATTGTCAATTTTTTTAGTTTTATTTACTATAAATATCAATACAATTCTATTTGTCGGGTAAAAAGCGTTAAAATGTAATGCAAGGCTCCTGATATATTGTTACAATAGAAGTTGAAAAATATTAAAAATACATATAGGCACAATTTGTTTTTATAAGCATTTAAAGTTCGAATTTTGACAAAATGTATCAAACTTAAAACGTAATAATTATTTTGTAGTTAAAAATGTATAAAATGTTCAACTTTTATAGCTAAGGATTGGAAATTTTAATCAAGGTTCCACGTAAATAGGTTATAATATATTATGAATTACTTTATTCACAATAATATCATCAAATATAAGTAATATCATAGGCGGGCGTCGCCCGTTACCGCACAAACGCGCAAAATACGCATGGGACAAAACCGAACACAGATTGGGATATCCAGTATTTTTAAATTTTTAAAATACTGGATATCCCATTACAGCACACGTTTATTTTGGACGATTATCGTCACTTATCGACAATTATCTATAACGACATTATTAAGCTTTATCTGTAAAAAATTGTATTCGCAGTGTACAAATTTGTAGTTCATTTTTAGTCGTCTTTCGATCTTTGAATCATTCCACGTGACATTTCAAATAAAATCAATAAAATATGTTTAAACTTTTTACTAATAACCATGGTAATAGTTCTATTGATTTCGACAACTATAACTTTCGTTATTTTAGAACTAATAAAAGTTCAGGTGATATTGTTTGGCGGTGTGTGCAATAAACATGTAATGTAACTTTTATCACCAACAATGAAAAAACGGTTTCAATTCGCAGTAATATTAAAGATCACCAACACAACGAGGACAATGATGAACAAAAAAAAGAACTACAAAACATTCGTACAGCTATTAAACGTAAAGCTATTGAAAATGTATATGAAAAGCCAATAAAAATAATTCGTAAAGAATTATCAAGTATTGAAGACTCTCAGGTATGTTCATAGGCGCATAAATAACGTTTGAGATTTGGGGGGCCTAATAGGGCCTTACTTTGATAATATTGAATAAGCTTAAAACAAAATGTAGGAAATGTTTGGGAGGGCTATGGACATTTTTGGGGGGGCTTAGCCCCTAAAGCCCCCCCTATTTGCGCCTATGGGTATGTTCATCTAATATAAATGCTCTTCGAAAGTCTATGTATCGAGAACGACGCAAAACTTTACCTACCATTCCATCAACTATAACCGATGCTATTCAAAAAGTTAAAATTGCTTGTATTGAGAATAAATCTAAAGAAAATTTTGTACACGTATTTGAAGAGGATGAAATAATAATTGTAACTTGCAAAACAAATTTATTATTTCTCAATGACAATACGGAAACTCTTTTAGCCGACGGTAGGTACATTCACATATTGCCCAAAACATTTTTTTCAGCAATATACAATACATGGTTTAACAAGAGGCCAAACGTTCCGTTAGTATTTTGTTTTTTGCCGTCTAAAACATTAAAATGTTATATTCGTCGGAGCTCATACTGCAGCGAGTGATATGTGTTTAAAAAGGTGGGTAAGTGGATGTCGCTCTGCTGTACAGTAGGTTACAAGTTGGTCACTGTATAACGGATGGTATTTAACTTGAATTCAATGATATAATATCATTGTATACGAAAAACGATTCTGAGCGAAGACGGTCAGTCAGCCTATGTTATATTTATATAACCAAGTATATTTGATGACATTATTGTGAATAAAGTGATTTATATTTAACCTAATTACGCGGAACCTTGTTTTAAATTTTTAATTCTTAGCTATAAAAGATGAAAATTTTATAAATTTTTAACTACTAAATAATTTGTAAATACTCGATTTGATAAATTTCATCTAAATTTGAACTTTAAATGATCATAAAAAATAATTGTGCCTATGTATTTTAAATATTTTTCAACTCCTATTGTAACAATATATCAGGAGCCTTGTATTACATTTTCACGCTTTTTGGCCCAACAAATAAAACCTTATTGATATTTATAAAAAAAAAACTAAAAAAATTGAAAACTGACAATGTCCGTAAACAGCTCAAAAAGAGTCAAAATATTTTCAAAATTTTATAGTGTATATAAAATGAAAATATAAACATTCAGTAAAATTTTCAAGTATCAACGGTTATTCGTTTTTGATTTACAACAAAATAACAAAATCGCTACATGAAAAATGGAGTGAATACCTAATCCTATAAAAAAAAATGAACTTCAAACGCTCATAAATTTTAATTTGATTTACTTGTACAAATTTTTTTTTTAATAAAGGTATAAAAACTTATGAGGAATCTTGTATTACATTATCAAATCTTAGATTTAAAAAGAAAAAAATTTATGAATTCTCAACTTAAAATAATTTGCTAATTTTCGGTATTTTGTCAAAATTCCAACTTTAAATGCTTATAAAAAATAACTGTGACTAAGGATTTTTATATTTTTTAAATCTCATTGTAACATATAGTAGACTTTGTATTAAATTGTC
>NC_042495.1:94010346-94013849 GCF_005508785.2 Acyrthosiphon pisum
ATTTTTCAAATGTCATTGTAACAATATAGTAGGAGCCTTGTATTAAATTTTCAAGTATTTTTACTCAACAAATAAAGTTTTATTGACATTCATAGAAAAAAAACTAATTAAATTGGAAACTGAAATTGTCCGTAAACAGCTCAAAGCAAATCAAAATATTTTGAAAATTTTATCATGAATAGAAAATGGAAATATAAACAACCAGTGAAAATTTCATTTATCTACAGTCATTTGTTTTAAAGTTACACCAAAAACCAAAATCAATTTTCTCGAAAACAGATTTTGCGTAAAAATTCGCGTTTTTCCTTAATTTTTCTTTTGTTTTTCACGGCGCTTTTGAAAACTATTGGAAAAAATTTACTTTTGACCCCCCAAAGTACCAACTAGATTCACTTTCCTATCAGAAAAGGTACTGTTGAAGAAAATCCAAGCACTTTTACTGTCCTAAAAGGTGATGACAGACACACAAAAAAAAAAAAACACACATCATTGTAAAATCAATACAATATTCATCGTTCCACTCAGATTCTAAAAATGTTATATTTATATATATTATATAAATCCTATAAACTTGTCAGAGATAACAATATGTCGCGGTTAAGCACCAGCTCTCTCGTTCACCGACCATCTTCACGATAACTCATTGCCAGTGACCATACCACGTCGAATACACCGAAATTCATTTTTATATTTTTCATTTTCATAAATTCACGACATTTAATTACATGTCGTAATATGGGCAGTGATAACACGTTTTGTAGCCCTCGTCCCTACGCTGCTCAGTACTGTAGCTTTGCTTCGTAAATCTAAAATATCCCTTGACTGGATATGCAACACCACTTCAAGTAAGTCACAGGTACGTTTTACGTCACTCATCGAAAAAAAATATCAATATTCGAAATTGTCGTAGTAAACTATTGTGATGCGTGAATGCGTAAAAATCACGAAATAGTGAACTTCATTAGGCCATAACTTCAAAACTAAGTTTGTGCGCCAAATTCTGACTTTACCATCGTTTTCAGCGTACTTCACTACATAAGTTTCAAAAAAAAAAATTGCAAAAAAAAGGGTGCCCGGTAAGTAGAAATATATCGAATATTGTTTTCTACCAAATTATTATTTTCTATAATTTACTAAAAACTAATTTTAACAATTGTATGGAATAGTTCATAGTTTAGATTAAAGAACAATCCTTGCATAAAAACGGGGATGGTTCAAACTGCTTATTATTAGACCAAATACTGAATACTACCATATTAATTATTTTAATTCCATTAATCATCAGAAATATTAGAGGGTTTACAACATACCAACTCTTGCCAATATTGCAATTCTCTTTGAACGATAAATTTCAATTCCATTTCTGAAAATGGTAGAAAGTACACCACTTCATTAATATGACCCAAAAATTCATCTCGTTTAAAGTGTTTTTTTAAAATAGGTTTTACAATTTGATCTTTGAATTTTTTGGAGATAAATGTTACAACCTCTTCATGTTTTTCAATTTTTTTATCCGATAACCCTAAATTGAATGATAATTATAAATAGTATTAAATATAGAATAATTTAAAAATGTATTATGAAAGAAAAAAAACAATTCTCACGACTATCTTCAATTATTTTATTTTGACGTTGCTCATTTCTCAGTTCTAAAGCATGCTCTGCAATTTCTTCACTAGCTAAATTTGATATCATAACAAATATGGCATTTTTACACACAATCGTCTTTCCTTTACCATCAGTTATACGGCCCTATAAAAAGAAAATTAATGATGTGAAGTCTTCAGAAGTAAAAATCATAGAATCCGGGATAGAATCGCTCAAGTGTGAAAACTCGAACTGTGTCTCTAATGTGGAAATTCAAGTTATGATTAACTTAAACAATACAAACCCATTTAAATTTGAATGCGTATATAATAAATTGAATAATGATGTAGGAACTCTAGGAAATATCCTAACACAGGCTATGTGTGCGGTGTGTCGCGGTAGTCTGGTCACGATGTGATGGTGGTTGTAGCGGTGTGGATGTAGGTGACACTCACAATAATAAGAATCAACGCAACACTCTGGAGTTTTTAGTTTAAGTCCACGGGGGACGTTTAATCGTGGTAAACAAAGAATATTTTATTAAAGACGGTGGTATGATTATCCAATATCATATGATGATGTTCGAACACCGTAACGGCGAGTTGTCGTATCGACATTCGACGGTCGGTGAACGAGCGGGCGTTGTAGGTAAGACGATCGACGTACGAGAGAGTAGCCACCGGCGGCCGGTAGTCGCTTTACGCGACCTGCCTTCCCGTCCCGCATTTTGCCTTTGCGGAGCGGTGAGAGAGTCGACGGTGGCGCGCCGTCGTAGGCCGTGGTGGCTACTGGCGGATGACAAATGTAAACTGTATTTTGAAAAGTGTAAACCAGCCGCTGCGGACTGCGGTACCTGTACTTTGTACTAGTTGCCTCTGCGTACCGTGTCTATCCCATTATCAAATACTATTTCTAACACTTCTAATACCTACTAAAGCTTGTGGTCCAGATGTATCTTGTTTAAACAAGGATTATTTTTTAGGTTATCGATCTATAACTAACAAGTCACAATTAAAAGTACTACAGTCAGTGGCGTATTTTCAATTTTTTTTGTGAGGGGGGTCTAAATATTAAGTATAAGTTTATAATATTATAAAAAAACACATACAAGTTATGATTTAATAGTTATAAAATGTATATTAGGTATATTATATTTCATTAGGTATTATTATTAATAAAAATTTCAAATGAATAGTTTTTTTATTATAAAAAAGGTAGACGTCTTTTTTTTCACAAGTTCTTCAGGTTTTATTGAGTAGTTTTTATTTATTGATAATATCGCCAAACCGTTCAATATTCCGTATTTAATTTATTGTAAACAACAAGAATATTTTAATAAGTGACATGGAATTCCTTAGATATGTTTTTATTCTTTTTACATTTGAAAATATTCTTTCATTTGTTGCAGAGGAAACAGGAAGCGTGACTAAGATTCGATGAAGTTTAAATATATTTGGTTAAATTAACTGGTTACACATAACCATAGCCTCTAGAGCATTATTTGGTTTCTCTGTTGTTTGCATTTGTTATCTCTGCCATAATTTGTATTCTGCTTCAATAATTTGATTTTGAGTTCCATCATTCTGTAAATCTTCAATATATTTATTTGAAAGAATTATAATATCCTCGATGCAACCATTTTCCAGGTACATTTCCCCAGCTCCCCCCCCCCCCCACCAATTTTGAATTTTGAATTTTTTTTTTCACCATTCGTTTGTAGCCGGTTTGTATTGGTTTGTAATCTAATTTTTTTCGTTTGTAGAGATTTAGTTTTTTTTTAAGGGGATTCGATATCGTGATTTTCTGTTTTCGTCTAACACACGCGTGACATAGTATTTTGGACGTGTTTTTTGCCAAACATACCAATTGATCTAATGAAGCGATAAGAATTCTGAAAACAGATTTGAATTCGTCAT
>NC_042495.1:94013899-94022240 GCF_005508785.2 Acyrthosiphon pisum
TACTAAACTTGACTTTCCCACATTTTTGATATTATCTCCCAAATTCCAGGAATAGTCATATAAAAAAAGAATATTTGAACATTTTTGTATTTCAATTTTTGGAGAAGCTAAAAATCAAAAAATCTAAAATATGGGAAAGTGGATTTCAAGTAGACGAATTTATGATGAATTCAAATCTGTTTTCAGAATTCTTATCGCTTCATTAGATCAATTGGTATGTTTGGCAATAAAACACGTTTAAAATACTATGTCACGCGTTCATCTAACGATGAAAACAGAAAATCACGGTATCAAATCCCCTTAGTCAAAATGTTGGTATGGGGGCTGCGGAAATTCCTAAGTTTGGAATTTTTATTTAATTTAGATTTTTTATTCAACCAGGATTTTATTCTTTTTAGTTTTTTCAATAAAAAATGGTTTTTTATTCAAATTAATTTTTTTTTATTCATTATAAGACTTTATCCGATTTAAGACTTTTTTTCAGCAAGGATTTTTTATTTAATTTAGATGTTTCAATAAATAATGGTCTTTTATTCAAATTATTTTTTTATTCCTATTAGACTTTTTTTTTATCCAATTTAGATTATTTTATCCTATTTAGGATTGGTTTTTACTTAGCTGTTTTTTTTATTCAAATCAGTTTTTTTATTCAAATTAGACTTTTTTTTATCTAATTTGGAATTTTTATCCGATTTAGATTTTTTAATCAACCAGGCTTTTATTCTATTTACTTTTTTCAATAAAAAATGGTTTTTTATTAAAGTTAATTATTTTTTATACATAAGTCTGATCCTTGTTGAAAAACAATCTAAAATGGATAAAAAAGTCTAATAGGAATAAAAAAAAAATTTGAATAAAAAACCATTATTTATTGAAATATCTAAATAGAATAAAAGCCTGGTTGAATAAAAAATCTAAATTAGATAAAAATTCCAAATTTGGGCATTTCCCCAGCACCACCACCAAAATTTTGTTTTAAAAAAACTAAATCTCTACAAACGAAAAAAAATTAGATTACAAACCAATACAAAGCGGCTACAAACGAATGGTTAAAAAAAATTCAAAATTCAAAATTTGGGCATTTCCTCAGCCCCTCACCAAAATTTTGATTTAAAAAAAAAACTAAATCGGATAAAAAATTCTTATATGAATGAAAAAAAATAATTTGAATAAAAAAACCATTATTTATTGAAAAATCTAAATTAAATATAAAATCCTCGTTGAAAAAAATCCTAAATCGGATAAAAAAAAGTCACGAATAAAAAAATAAACTTGAATAAAAAACCATTTTTTATTGAAAAATCTAAATAGAATTAATGCTTGATTGATTAAAAAATCTAAATCAGATAAAAAAATTCCAAATTAGATAAAAAGTCTTATATGAATGAAAAAAAATTGATTTTAATAAAAAACCATTTTTTATTGAAAAATTTAAATTAAATAAAAAATCCTTGTTTAAAAATAATCCAAATTAGATAAAAAAAAAGTTTAATTTTAATAAAAAAAACAGTTAAGTAAAAAACAATCCTAAATCGGATAAAAAAATCTAAATTGTAAAAAAATTTTAATTTTAATAAAAAACTGATTTGAATAAAAAACAGTTAAGTAAAAACCAATCCTAAATCGGATAAAATAATCTAAATTGGATAAAAAAAAGTCTAATAGGAATAAAAAAAATAATTTGAATAAAAGACCATTATTTATTGAAATATCTAAATCAGGGATCTTCAACCCACGGCCCGCCCCGTCATAATATATGCGACCCGCGATCACATTTTAATTTTAACATGTACATTTTCTAGTGCATTAAAATTATAACAGTTAAGCTATCGCTATCGGAAATATGCGATAAGATAAATTGAATTACCTACCAAGATATAATTATTACTGTCTGTTAGTTCGTACTCGATTGTGGAACGAGCACAATATTCTCGTTTATGTGTAAAAGTTTCAATTTCATACTTTTTCTTCGTAATATTTGTACAATATATCGGTGAGTAAAGCACGTAAAATCTCGGATGAAAGTCGCGTTTTTCAAGAAAAATGGTCCAATAGCTATTTTTTTATTCAAGTTAAAGAAAAGGCAATATGTTTGATTTGCCAAGAATCGATTGCAGTGATGAAAGAGTACAATTTAAAACGACATTAAAATACCAAACATGCAGCAAAATATGATATGATACAAGGACAACTTCGAATTGACAAATTTGTATTGTTAATGAAAAGTATACAAGGTCAGTCTTCAAGTATAAAAAAATGTTATAAAGACTCAGAAGCCAGTGTCAAAGCTAGTTATACCATAGCACAAAAAATTGCAGCTAAATCGAAGCCGTTCACTGATGGTGAATTTATAAAAGAGTGTATGGAGGCCGCCTCTGAAATTTTATGTCCATCAAAAAAACAACTTTTTTCCAAATTGAGTTTATCAGGGCTAACTGTAGCAAGGCGTATAGAAGAACTAGGAACTGATATTGAGAGTACCCTAAAAGAACGTATTTCTAAATTTATTTTTTATTTGCTGGCCCTTGACGAAAGTACAGATTTGTCAGATACTGCGCAATTAGCAATTTTTATTCTGGGTATCGATTCTAATTTTAATATTACTGAAGAATTAGCCGCGCTTTTTCCAATTAAAGACACTACAAAAAGTTGTGATATTTTTAATGCATTAAATTCGACACTTAACCGTTTTGACATCAAATTAAATAACTTTTCTGGAGTTATAACAGATGGAGCCCCATCAATGGTTAGAAAAAATGAAGGGATAGTAGCGCTCATTAAGAAAGAAATGAGTACATGTGGTGCTTTAAAACTGATGCAATATCACTGCATTATCCACCAAGAAAATAATTTTGTGCAAAATCTGTTGGTTTTCAAACTATTATGAAAGATGTTGTAAAAATAGTAAATTTTATCAGATCAAGAGCATTGAATCATAGAGAATTTAAAAACTTTTTGAGTGAAATAGAAGCTGAACAAGGTGATGTAATCTATTTTACAGATGTCCGTTGGCTCAGCAGAGGAAAAGTATTGAAAAGGGTTTTTGATTTAAAAAATGAAATTTTTGAATTTGCTGCAAGTAAAGGAAAACAATTTGAACAACTTAATGATTACATTGCACTTGAATGAACTGAATTTACGCTTGCAACGTCAAAACCAATTAATACATAATTTATTTGACCATATTAAATCTTTTGAAAATAAACTTCGGCTGTGGGAAATTCAGCTAAGAAATAATAACACTACTCACTTCCCATGTTTGTCAAAATACAATGTCACGTCAACGGAAAAATACGCAGAAGCAATTTCTGATTTAAAAATCCAATTTGATTCGAGGTTCTTAGATTTCAAAGCAAATGAAAAATTGTTTAATTTGTTTTCAATTCCATTTTCCTTATCAGTTGAAGATGTCCCCTTTAACATACAAATGGAGATCATTGATATACAGAACAATACAATATTAAAAGAAAAGTACAATAATGTTGAACTTTCAATTTTTTATTCGAAATATATTGACACGGAGACATATCCTAATCTTCAAAACAACGCATTACGAATGATGTCTCTTTTTGGCAGTACCTACTTACACTTGTGAACACATTTTTTCACGAATGAAAATTGTCAAATTTAAAACTAGATTCTAAATTAAATAAAAAATCCTTGTTGAAAAAAAAGTCTTACAATGAACATAAAAAAAATTAATTTGAATAAAAAACCATTTTTTATTGAAAAATTTAAATTAAATAAAAATTCCGACCTTGGGAATTTCCCCAGCCCCCACACCAACATTTTGACTTTAAAAAAAAACTAAATCTCTACAAACGAAAAAAATTAGATTACAAACCAATACAAACCGGCTACAAACGAATGGTGAAAAAAAATTCAAAATTCAAAATTGGGGGGGCTGGGGAAATGTACCTACATTTTCTCTAAATGAGAATCGAGACCTGATAAAATCGATCGATGAACATTGAACCTTTCTTCTAACTCTGTAATAAATTTGTCAAGATAAGGAATTAAAATTGATGCTCGATAATATTGTTCCGGAATATTTAATGGTAAATTGCATCTATTAGTTTGTTTTTTTGTTAATCTCGGAATTTTAATTTCAATATCGAATTTTTAGGCCACTACTTTTACTTCTTCAAATATTTCATTAAAAACATCATCGGCGTGTGTTCGAAGTTCTTATTTTTTCTTTTTTTGTATCATTTGCTAATTGTACAGCTAATTTAAGATCGGTATATTTTGATTTTTGTAGGAACTTTGAAAGTGGTAAACCTATACTATGTAATGAGACAAAACGGAATGCCCATTAATGTGGCGCACTCTCGTGTTGCATTTCCACAACTGGTCAAAAAAACCGACGCCACGCGCTCACGCGTCATAGAACCGTCGACGACCGACCGTCCGACTGAATACAACCACCGAAACGAACTACAGATAGCGCCGTGCACCGCCCGTGTCTCCGAACGCGCGCCGCCCACCAGAAAATCCCGTAAACCCAAGGAGCTAGAACCTCGGCGTTCACATATTCCGATTCAGCGTCTTTCAAACTACAATATTGTATTATTCAAATACTTCAAACCAACACTTGAAAAGCCTAAAACGTAGAAATACTACTTATCATTTCGACCGGGATCTAAAGGCAACGACCCACATAAGTATAGGCCACCATCTGTCGATTAAACACATTTCTCCCCGCTGAGCACAGATGACTTGTGAGCCGGACGATACTAACACTGCTTAAAAGCTGTGATACTAGTTATCGTCACGAACGGACACAAATCTCTGTACTATCAACAGCACTCTCTGCCCCAGACTGAATAAGCCTTGTATCGCTACGAACGGATATTCTACAGTCTGACCCGGCAAAATAATAACCGACAAAGTCGAGCCATTCACGCCGGTAACATACTTATTAATAATTAGTAATTATTAGTTTTACCGTGCCACTGATTACGCCACTGTTCCGTAGTTGCACGCCTCCACTCAGGACGAGCCAGCCACCATGGCCTTCCGAACAACAACCGTGAGTTCAATGTTCGCACATTCCCACCCATTTTATGTGATCCCTAGATACATTATTTTTATTGTACACTCGTGAGAGTATAAATTATTATTATAAAGAAATAGATACTGTAAAACAATATTATTCATTTCTTGTATAATAACTAGGTATGGAAATAAACGTTTAATAAAATTACCACAAAACCAAAACATTTCCAATTTTCATTACAACTAAAACCTTTGTTCAAAACGAATAATGATATCCCAAACTCTATAACTATCTAAAATAGAATTTCTAAGACGTCTTGCTTTATTTGAAATATCGTTATCGTCCCATTCCGAAATTGTATCTAGTGCTTCAATGACATACTCAAAAAGTTCCATAAAATAGTTTATTGCGTGAAATCGTTCTATCCATCTGGTTTCGCAACTTCTTTTCAATGATTTTTTGAGGATGTTTCTGATGAATTTTCAATATGAAATTGAAGAATTGATTTTTTTTCGGAAAAAATAAAGAAATCGCGGACTTTCCCTAGAGTTGCTAAACAGTCTCTTGTTTGTGTAGCACTGCATGATTTAGATACTACCAGGTTTAACACATGTGCTGAACAGTGTACATACATTTCTAAAGGATGTGTGTCTTTAATATGTGCTTGAACGCCATTAAATTTACCCGACATAATATAAGCCCCTCTATCATACCCCTGACCACGTAAATATGTTGTATCTATGCTAAAATGTTGTAGATTATCAATTATTAATTTTACCAATCCTTTTCCTGTTATATCAACAGCAGGAACAAATTGCAAAAAATCTTAAGGAAGTAAAAGGGTGTTTAATTCGATATATCTGACACACAAAGATACCTGTTCTATACCCGACACATCGGCCGTTTCGTCGGCGAGAACAGAAAAACATTTTGCTTCGTTTACTCTTGAAACTATTTTGTTCAATAATAGTTTGTTACAGGAATCGATTATTTTGTTTAGACTAGTAGAATGTGTGTACTTAATGGTACGAGAACTTTCAAGATATGATCTCATATCACTATTATCTATTGGGCCCTATAGCGAAGAATTGCCCTAAAATTACAGTCATTATTTTGTTTGTCATCTGAGTGTGCTTTTAAAATGTTCCCAGAGTCACGATGTCCTCTTAGTGCCATACTTTGCCGACCACACAAAATAATTTCCTCAACAACAGGAATGATATTTTTACGATTTTGTATTAGGTATTTCTTTTTTCCTTCTAATATCAATTTGTTTGTCTACTGATAAAGTGGGATTTTTAATAATATTTAAAAAGTTTTCTGAATCTAATATACATTTTATATGGTATTCTAGTTGCGAGTGATTTTTGAAATATTCTAATGCATGTCTCCAGTTGTCATATTTTTTTGTAACTAATGATCCTAATGTTTGGTTATTAATTTCCGCATAATTTGTTGAAAAAGCTACACAAAATTTACAATACGCTCCATTATCTATATTATAATACGCTAACCAAGGAAAGCTAGCAAACCATTTATTGACTAAAAATATTTTTATGTTGGTATTAAAAATAAATAATTATTTTAAACATTTAAACATTATGTAGCTGGTATAACTCTGAATATTAAAAAAAATGAAATATTAGCTATAGTAAATAATATTGATTATTATTATTAAATGTACATCTCACTTTGTGTGGCATATTACAACATAAGATTGAAGACATGTATCAGAATTCATTTTATTGTAGATCAATGAATACATTTTTTATTTTAAGTTTTTATTTATTTTTTTTTTTTTGTATGCTGGCAAAGATTCGACATATTCCTTTGCTGCACTGTACAAATTAGAATGTTTATTTATAATCTGTACTAATGCAGCAAAGGTGTCATCATGAAATAACTTGTTCTCTTTTAACTTATACATTGCTAATTGAATTTGTGCAGGATTGTTAGCAATGTAATTATCAATTATCGTAGCATCAAAAAATAAACCAAAACTATTTAATGCAATTTTTAATATGTTAATGTCAATAGCATTACATTTATGTTTCAAGAAAATAATACAAGAGGCGATGTCCTGGGAAGTTTTCTTAAAAAAAATATAAAAAATTTTAAAATGAAGGCATAACAATTTATAATAATAAATTTAATATTAAGTACATTTTTGTATCGATATGACCGTTTAGCACTTTTTATTTTATACTTCACAACAGGCTCAATTGGTGGTAAATAGTTACAGTTCAATCTGGACAGTCGTGCTCACCGGTTGTGTCTACTTCTTATCTACTATATACTACTAACAGTTATGACGCACACTATGGATTCTACCTCATTAGATGATATTAAATCTTCATTAGATGAACTTAAAGCCTCTCAAGGTAAGATAATCTCATCAATTAATATTTCAAATAATAACATTAAAGCATTGAATAAAAGGTTTGACGATATAATTAAAACTATATCTACTCTATCCGAGGAAAATAAGATGCTCAAAGAAAAAATTCATGTTCTGGAAAATAAATATGATCTTTTAGAAAAAAAAATCTCTACCTCTCAAATGTCTACTGATCAAAACTTATTATCTGAAATAATGGAGAGACAATCACGCTCATGTAATTTAATTATTTTTAATTTGCCTGAATCTAAGGAAGATTCCCAAACTAAAATAACTGATTATGATCAACTCGTAACCATATTTAACGCAATGGATACAAATCCAACAAAATGTACCTGTCATTGTCTCGGAAAACCAAATTCAAGTACTGAAAATAAGTCACGTCCTTTAAAAGTTGTATTATCTAATACCATTGAAGTTTTCACGTTACTTCGTTCGCAAGTGAAATTGCGTAATTCTCCAAATTGGTCTAATATTCGCCTGGCTTCCGATCGCACGACAATGCAACGTGATCATATGAGAAATTTACGTGAACAATTACAGAAACGAAGAGATAATGGCGAGAACGATCTAATTATTAAATACAATAAAGGCATTCCAAGTATAATAATTAATAAAAATAAAAATGTTTAAATAAATCCCAGTCAGATCTTATATTTACTATCAGAATGCACGAAGTATCATATGATACCCCTCTGTTATCACTTGTGAAAATAATTTCATAAAATCGTATAAAATTGAGAATTATTATCATAACCTAAATGATTACACGATAATATTCGTAACGTTTCGTATAACGTTCCAAACATCAGATCAATACTGAGCTATGATTTCTCGATTTAATACAATTTTTTTTATTTTCTATTATCAGTTGTTATCAGTGGTCTTATCAATTTAATTCATGCATGAAGAGGCTAAACAACAAACTCCCTAGTTTAAAACGA
>NC_042495.1:94022340-94042385 GCF_005508785.2 Acyrthosiphon pisum
AGGCTGATTGGACGGTAAGAAGATGTTGTATTTTTGGGTTTGCCAGGTTTGTGTACTAGTATGATTGTTGAAATTTTCCAGAGTGGTGGGAAATAAGAAAGTCTGAGCATTGCATTGAAGATGTGGGTAATGTTGAGAATTGCTTTATTTGTAAGTTGTTTAAGTATATTGTTTGTAATGAGATCGTGTCCAGGGGCTTTTCCATTTTTTAGTTTGCTGATTGTATATTTAATTTCATTTGGAGTGAAGTGTTTGGGAGGTGTTGTAGTGGGTAGAGCGCTGTTTAATGATTGGTTGATTTTATTTAAATGGTTAATAGGCGGGTTAATATTGTTAGGTTTAAATACTTCATAAAAATATTCGGCAAATGTGTTTGATTTTTCCAAGTCAGATATGGCTAGCTTGTTGTTGGGTAGTTTTATTGGCGGGATAAGTTCTTTGAGTTTTAATATGTTTTTTGTTTTACGCCAGAGGGAGCCGTTAGTTGCTTGAAGTTTGGTGATATTATTTTCGTAGCGTTCAGAATTAATTTTGTAAAATTCTTTTTTTAATCTGTTAGAAATGGAGTTGAGTGCGTGTTTATCCAGAGGATGTCTAGTTGATTGCCATCTGGCTCTTGCTCTTCTTTTTTGGGCTAACATTTCATTTAGGATTTTCGGGATATTATTTGATTTAGTAGATTTATTAGGGTTGGACGAAGAATCAAATATAGCGCTTTGGATGTTATTTGTTAGCTTGAGAGCTGCTACTTCGATGTCATGTGCATTTTTTAATGGTATTTTTAGAATTGTTTTATTATCTAAGATATCTTTGAATTTTGTCCAGGATATAGGACCTCTAGCGAGGCTAGGTTTGACATTGGTGGGGGTAGTTGTATTTAAGGAGAGTAACACAGCTGTATGATCAGAGTAAAGTTCGTTTATATTTAGAATTGAATGTTGCAAGGTTGGAGGGAATGAAACTATGAAAAAATCGAGAATATCGGGGTTTCGGTTTTGGTGAGAGGGCCAGTAGGTGGGATGTAGGGGTGAGATAGTACGTAGGTTGGAATTTTTATAAATTTGAGTAAGTTGCGACCTCGGGTGTCAGTGATGTTGTTTCCCCATTGAGGGTGTTTTGAATTGAAGTCACCTCCTATAACAAAGTTTTTGTTGAGAGAAGAAAAGAAGTCATTTAAGATGATTTCATCGATTGGATTTGAGGGGTGGAAATATGCAGCAACAATGGTAGTGTTTGTGTTGTTGATGTTCAATTGGATGTTTGCACTTTGTATTGATTGGTTAGCAGTAGGAGGGCTGATACTGTATTTGATATTATTACGTATAAAAATTGCTGCTCCGCCGTGAGCTGTACCATCAGGGTGATCGGTTCGGATAGTGGAGTAATTTGGGAAGAATAAGGTTTTGTTAGGAGTGAGATGAGTTTCGGTGATAAGTGCAATGTCAATGTTTCGACTGTTGAGGCAAAGATGAAGGTCATAATAATGATTTTGTAAGCCATTTGAATTCCAGAGTAGGAGAGAGAGGGGTGAATTGTTTGAGTAAGAGTTTGTCATTTAACTAGTAGAGTATCAATGAGTTTAGTGAGTAGTGTGACAAGGGGGTTTATTAGGGATTGGAATTGGACTAAGAAATTTGTTAATTGGGTTGAAACGGAATCAGTATTTGGATTTACACAGGGTTCAGTGAGATTTTGATTTTTTTTTAGGGTGGGAGTGGGTATTGGGGAGGTTTTGTTTTGCGGTAGACTGGGAGGTGCTCCATTGGGGTTGACAGAGTGGGGGAAAGTTATTTTCTTGAATGGTGTTGGTTTTGATTGAAGTTGAGGAGGAGTCTTGGGTTTCGGTTGGCCTGTTGGTTTTGATTGAAGATCGTCCTTTCTGGAGCAGTTTGAATTTGGGACAGCCTTTGTATGATGCTGGGTGATCCCCAGAGCAGAGGGCACATGTTGCTGGAGTATTTGAGTCCTTTTGACATTCAGAAGAGAGGTGGATATCACCACATTTTACACATCGGGGTGTGTGATGGCAATAAGTTCTGGTATGTCCATAATTTTGGCATCTTAGACATTGAACTGGGTTTTTTTTAGTATGAGGTGCTTCGATTTTGATTTTGGTATAGCAAATTGAATCGACTTTGTAGATGTTATGGTTTGATGGAGAAGGTTCCAGGTCCACAAAAAATAATGGAAGTGGGTTTTTGGTTTTGTATTGAAGACAGTTAGTAATTGAGCGAGTGATGAAACCGAGAGAATGAAGCTCTTCTTTGATGTAGTCTGTTGGTGTGGTATGATGGAGGTGGCGGATTACTACTCGGAAAGCTTTTTCTTCATTCGTTTGGTAGGTGTGGAAGTTCATATTATTATTTTCGAGAAATTTGATTATTTGTCTATATGCGTTGATTGAGTACGTCATTAATTTTAAACCGGATGATGAGCTCTTAGTGTTAAACCCATCGGGGTCGGTGAACGGTTTAATTTTTTTGCAGAAATCGAAGAAATTGATATCGTCTTTTATGTATATAGGTGGTATTTTGGGTTGATCGTTTGAGATTTCTTGGGATAGCATTTCGACTTCATTTGAATTTTCATATGATATTTCGTTAGTGGCGAGGGCTGCGAACAGATTTTTGCTTGAATAAAAGTTGGTTTTTTGTATTTTTGGATTAGGGGAAGTTGGAGTTGAAGGTGATCTAATCGGTACCGTTTGCCAATTATTTGTGTTGTCATTGCTTTTAACAATTTTAATTGGGTGTATTGTTGAGTTTGAGTTATTTTTGGTATTTTTAATATGACTGTGAGATAGCGAAGATTTCGCTGGTGGATGCATTATAAAACTATTAGATTGGTAATTAAATTAAATTGGTGGGTAGATTGAGTAAATTAAAATATTCATATTACTTGGATAACAGCAGTGATTATTAGCTTAATTACAAAGATAAGGCAGGTCGTTACGGCACTGTACGTCTACTCACGAGGAGTGCACACGTAAAAAGATGTTTTAAATTTTAAATCAAAAAATATGAAGTTTTGGCTAATCAATTTTATTGATTTTTTTTTTTGTTGCTAATTCAAATATAAGTAACCCTTTGTTTTTACCCCAATTACCGGTTGTAAGTACCTACCTCTTAATATCATAATAAATATAGCAATCACCGCATTATAATAAAAGAAAGTTGTCTAAGTCTAATAGGTACTTTAGAGGATACTTACCTACTGCTTAAAACTGTTACGCATATTTTTACATATTTCATGGGTTAGGGCATATAGATAATTTAGATATAAATGCATGTTTTAATGATTTTTTTGTATAAATGCTTTTGGATGCTTTTTGTTTGTAATATTTACATTTTCTCGGTCAATCTGTTCTAAATTGACATTAAAATATTAAATGTATTTGTGTAAACTATGACTTGTATAGTTTCATGGAAACTATTCTATTTTTACTCGTATATTTAACGTGTGTTATTGACTATTGTACTATTGAAGTCGAGATTAAACAGTTTTCAACAAAAACAAAGGATTTCAAATTATGTGTAAAGTGTAATATTTCAAAAATATTAACTGGCGAAAGAGTACGTGGTTTGGATATACCAGAAGATTTAACCAGTAGCGACATGACATATTTCAAGTTTGTCCCAATAACTTCTTCAGACGTAGAACTCTCCTTTTCTTTATATAAAACTTTGTTGGCACCAAACAGGGGGTCTTTCAAGTTAAAACAACTATAGACATCATTGATTGTACAATGCAATAACTACTTTAAAGGTAAAAGATATAATTTTAAGTAGAAACATAATCTATTCTAAGCATATATCTTTTATAGATCTTGTATACGATGGAGATCAAGACTAGTCAAGCCCAATAAGTCATATACTCATATCAGTGATATACTCATATCAATGTGTAACAATTCTAATATTTAAACCAAAATCAATAAAGAACTATAAAGAAAAAATTTAAATTTAAATTAAAATTTTGTGGTTTTTTCTTTTTTTTAAATATTAGAGCATATTCTAAGAATTTTTAGAGCATATTTTTATTCATATTTTGTCAGTTTTTAGTGCATATTATAATATGTATGCACAGTGGCACCGAAGTCCATCTTGACGTTGGGCCGTGGCCCGACCTCTTTTTTAAAAAATTTGGCCGGCTGGCCATATTTTATTTATTTCATAACTTTAATATATTTATGTAGTAAGATATAATATAATGCAAAATAATTTCGTATCATGAGAATTTTTAAACCGTGATTATGAATAAATGTATATTAGGGTACCTTTATATTAAATAATTAAGATATTGAGGCCGGGAAGTTTTAAAATTGCCCGACCACATTTTAAAAACTTCGGCGCCGCTGTGTATGCATATTTAATAGTTTTAAAGTGCATTTTATTCATAGCCTTGCCCATGATTGATATCAGTACAAGCTATTTAACTGTCATGAGTTAGGTAGGTTATCTAAAAATGAATACCATACCTAAAAAAATTAATTATTTGAAGGTTATAATGATAACAATATAAACGTTATCTACTCCAACAATACTGAAAGCAAGGTCAATAAATAGTTCTAATGAACATAAAAAATATTACTAAACCAATTGAAATTTATTAAGTAGGTACCGGTGGAGTATAGTGGACTATCAGTGGTTTGACTCTGGTTTGCTTGTATAGTTATAACACTTTAGACCAAACATGAAAAGTTTACTAATCAATCTTATTGTTTTTGTAATCGTTGTTAATTCAGATACCAGTAAAAATTTGTTTTTACCACAATTACCGTTTGTTAGTATCTAACTAATTATATGTGTGAATATAGTAACCATCCCATTGTGGCAAACGAATGTTCTCTAATACTCGAGACTGCTTAAAACAATTATATTTATTTATTTACGGTGAATACCGAACAAATTTCTTAGGAATTATGCGTTGTGTTTCAATCCAGTCAAATAACAAAATTAAATTTAATTTGTACCTAAGCAAAACGTCAGCCAACACAACAGAAATCAAAGGAAACATTACAAGTCTCGTATCAATCGATGATTCTTTTAATGTACGTATAGTCATAGTACTTATTAAATTGAATATTTTCTCTTGATATAAGTTTCGTTGTGATTATTATAAACTGTTGCACCAAGTTATAAAATAATATACAATAATAAATTAGTAGCCAAATTAGATAAATTGAGTTACATCTAAAGTAACTTGAGGGTATAATGGCACATGGGGCAAAGAACTATTATGTATAAATAATTTACTATTTCCCATCTGGTCACAATTGTTTGTTACTATGGTTTTGTTATCATAGACAAATGTGATAAAACATTTTTTGACAGTTATGAACTTTAGTAAGTGAATTGTTGAGTTAAGTTATAAGTTCATATTTTTCTGTTTCTCAATTTTAAAACTGTGCTATTGTTTTAATTTTATTTGTTTTACAGTAATTTTATTTAGAAATATAGAATTCATGTATTGATAAATTATAACTGATTTTAAATTTATATTATACAATGTTCTATTGATATAATATATTTTTCGAATTAATTCAGCATGCGTCCTTTCATTAAACAAAAAGTGCTCCATTATATCCCAGGTTACTCTCTTTATAGTTGGAATTCAATATGGCGTCAAAAGATTCAATGGGTGGTTGGAAGGACAATGCTCATGTTTATAAGTCGTCCAAAGCCTGTTCAACACTCAAAAGATTCTTGGGAAATTCTTGGAGTCAAATAATGGATGGTGTAGGAATGTACAACGCCACTTGTCCTCTCCCTGTGGTATGGAATTGTTACCTATATAAATTTAAAAAAATATATTTTTAACATTGTACCATCATCATTGAAGATTTTATAACATATTCATTGATTGAAGTGCTCTCATAATATTTCAATATTAACTTAGTAGTGATTGAATCACTCAAAATTAATAATCGCACAATGGAGTAATTTTTTTATTTAATAAACCGTGCCCCGTTGTTCAACTATAATCGTTTTTCATTGATTTGGTATTTTATGTCGTTAAAAATACTAGATACACAATTTTAAGGGGACTGGAACGTAAAAGAAGTTCCGAGGAGTAAAATCTAGACAAATATAGTATAATGATTTATAATTATTATAATAATATTGCGGTAAATATGGGTCATATCAATGTGTAGGAAGTAAATTAACATTAGTTTGTAGTACCGATTTGCAGTACCGATCACATAGAACATAGTTTAGGGAATCATTGTGATCCGATATGTACCTCTGTCATTTTACCTATACGCGCATGCAAGTGTCACCACGTCATATTACCTTATAAAATGACATACATTTTTTTTCAAAATATACTACCAGTGACTTCAATCACTACGCTCAGTAGGATGTTCCAATTTTAATTAAGATATGAATTCTCCTCTAAATTTACTATGCTTAAACTGTCATACATTTTTCATATTCTATATCAATGTATTTAAATTTTAATTATGAATACGATCTATTATTTCTCTTTTTGTGAGTAAATTTCTAAGTAGAAAAAAGAAAAATCAGAAAAAATAAATTTTCAAAGCACAGAAAATGTAGTAACGAATACAAATCCATGTTCAAAATTAATATTAGAACTTAATATTGGACGTATTGATTGCAGTCGTGAGCTATATTTTTGACCGAAAATGAAACATGCTCCAGTCCCGTTAAGATAATCCAAACCCTTCACAAAATTGTTTTTTTTTTAATAATTAATATCATAATTTCTTCTCAATCAAAATGTACAGTAATATGGTTTAACTTAATAAGATAAACCATATTACTAATATACCTTTACCTACAAGCCCTTATATCATTATTTTTTATCAATATTAGTAAAGTTGTCTCTATAATTGCTTATAATAATGCACAATATATCTTGTACGATTTGTAATGTACCTAAACAAGAAAAAATATGGTTTATAATTCCAGGGTTTTGTTAAAGTATCTGGCGTAGATACTGATCTTTTCCGTACTGCCAATTTTCCCAAGACTTTTTTTTATGGAACCTACAGATTTCGTTATGCTTATTCCAAAAACAATGAAGTCTATGGATGTTTTATTATAGTTATAGAGGTTAAGAGGCCGTGGGAAACTAACAACTAAACGTAAATTTATAATAAAATAGTAATTACATTATTTAATATTATCCATGTTCACGCAATTACGCATATTAGTTTCATTGAAATATTTGATGTCTTAAAATTTATTTTAATGTTATTACACATACTTATATACAACATTATTGGTAGTTATACAATACTTGACATCATTTATATAGTTTCGCTATTTATTTAATATTTATAACGTAATATTACATAATATTGTGCATGTCATACAATTGCTTGTATGTATTAGATAATTAAACATAAAATATCACATAATTTTTTGTTTTCTCTTCCCTCGTTCTTTTATCTAGCCAACTATCTATCTATATACATCTATCCGAAGGTGTTTTCATGCGACACTACTTTTTCAATCGATTGCTACGATCTTTAAATCAGCCTGAACCAGATATTCAAGAAGCTTAGCTAGATGACTATATATTAAGATGGAGATAGACCTGTAGTCCTGTTTTGTGAATATGAGTGAATAATGGTAATTTCCAAATATCTTAGAAGACACTTTTGTCTAATGAGTGGCTAAATATTATCCACAGTTTGAGGGTAATTACGGATTTAATATTTGCTAAGAAGACTGGAAGACCCGGAAATTTTATTCGATATACATATAGGAAACTAAAAATAAGAGTTTCTGAACGACGGATGATAAAGAAACGGATTATTGCAGGATAAAGCAGTGCTACGAGGTGATCTGTAGACGGATGAAAAGTAATTGGAGAACATGTTAGCTATATTTGTTCGCTTCCTAAACAATTCTGACCGTCTAGGTGAGTAAGTGTTGAAGTACACAGATATACATAAGTTAAAAGTAAATAATAATAAGATCGGATATATATAATTTAATAATAAGTATGATGATACGAATATACGATGTACAATAGTGTTACGATGCGTAATATAAATCAACGACTAATTATGTATACCCAGCTACACTTCACAAGACATAATATATGCTGTAGTATTATAAAAATGTATAGTCAGCGTCTACAGTGTGAATATATTACTTATACACTGCATTATATAGGGTGTTTTGTATATAATTCCAATACTTTCCCTTAAACAAATTACCCTTATACATCAATATTTATTACTCCCTTAGCCCATTGAACCCTGTTTGTGGAGTTAGCTTTGACGTAATGTCCACAATCTGCTCCTTGCTGGATATGTACTGTTGTACTGCTGTAATGAAAACAATTCCTCATTGAACTAATATGTATAGTGGTAGCGAACATATATGTGCTTTGTTCTTGTATGAAACTCTGGATTTTTACGAGTTTAATCGCACTTAGATTGTCTCCATACATTGTTGGCACCATTTTTGGCTGGTCCAGCAATTCACCTAAAAACAATTTTAACCAAGTTAATTCTTGTACTGCTTGACTTAAAGCTATGTACTCTGATTCAGTTGTGCTAAGGCTGACACACTATTGACGACGTGAACTCCATGCTATACTTCCAGATCCTAATGTAAATACTGACTCTGATGTTGACCTTCGTGTATCCAAGTCACCTGCATAGTCAGCATCCTGTATCCCTTTAACATGAGTCTTTGTCTAGAACTAAATATCAATCCAAAATTAATAATTCCCTTTATATATTTTAAAATTTGTTTCACTGCTGTCCAATGTATTTCCTTTGGATCCTCGATGTATCTACTAACTAGTTTTACTGAAAAAGTTATGCCTGGTCTTGTAATCTGACTAATATACTATTTAGATTAGTATTTTGTTGCTTCTCATGTAATGAATTTTTAGGGTCTTCTAGTATTTGAACTGGATTTGCTTCAGTCATATTGAACTTCTCCAATATTCTTCTACAATACAACCCTTGGTGCATTACAATAAAATTGATCCATCAGATTTTTTCTCAATTTCTGTACCTAAAAATTGATTCAATTCTCGTTCGGTAATATTGAAATGTTGTCTCAAATATTCCACAAATGCATTTTCATCCTGGCTCGATGTATTTGCATCATCAACAAATATAGTGACAATTAATACTTTGTTATTTTCTCTATTAACAAAAACACAGAGATCTGGTTTGGTTTCTAATAGTTTAAAGTTAACTTCATGTTGCAACATCCTGGCGACTACTTTAGACCATATAAACGGCGTTGAAGTCTGCACACCATTTCAGTACCATCGTTGAACCCTTCTGATCGTCTCATGTAAATTTCTTCGTCCAAATCTCCATATAAAAAGGCTGTTGGAACGTCAGATTGTCGAAGTTGTAATTTTTCTGCTGCTGATGTAGCTAATATAGACCAAATTGAATCGAACCTTACTACTGGACTAGAAGTTTCATTAAAATCAATTCCGAATATTTGACTATACCCTTTTGCTACTATCCTAGCCTTGTACCGATCAACGTGTCCATGAACATTGTGTTTTGTTTTATACACCCAATCACAATTTACAATAATTCTGTCCTAGGGTAAATTAACGAGAGACCATGTTCCGTTTTGTTTCAAATTATATTAGATTGAAATAAATTTAAACAATTTTTAAGTAAATCAAACACTTCTCATAATTGTTTTTTTTTTCAGTATAATCATTAATTAATTTTTCTCAATTAAAATAAAAATGTTTACCTATACCAAACTCCTATATACCCATTTCTAAGTATTTTATCAATTTTATGATTATTATTAATTTATAGTTATTATATTATTATTATTATTATTATTATTTTATGTTTATTAGTGAGTATTACGCATAATATATTATGTATCAAAAAATGTATTTTTTATTTATACATTTTAAAATTGTATAATTTATTATGTACTGGTTAAGGGGATTGAAAGTGGTGATTTTGTCTTTGTCTAACACACGTAGAACATAAGTATGTAGATGTGCTTTCATTCCAACGTACCGATTGATCTAGTGAAGCGATAAGAATTCTAAAAACCAGTATGAATTTGTCGTCAAGTCTACTGAGATTGAATTTTCAAGATTTTTTTAGTTTTAGTACGACTTTTTTAGGATTTAGGGGATAAAATCAAAAATATGCAAAGTCTCAAGTAAACATGATGACAAATTCAAATCTGTTTTTAGAATTATTATAGCTTCTCTAGATCAATCGGTACGTTGGAATGAAAACATGTCCAAATCCGTATGTTTCATGTGCGGTAGAGAAATATAGAAAATCAACGATTCCTATCCTTTAACTTAAAAATAAAAAAGTATAGTATTTATTTATGTTTTCAGAGTTTTTATAAAGGGACTGCCGTTGATACTGCTGTTTTCAAGTTATTCATTTTCCCCAAGATATTTTTGGATGGAACATACAGATTTACTGCTTATTATACCATACATAAAGAATAGTCTATGGTTGTTATACTGCAGTTGTAGAGGTGAAGTGGCCTTGGTAAACTGACTAAACATTAAATTAAAATAAATCTATCATAGTATTATTCATGTTCATTGTGCATGTACAAAAGAGTATTATACAATTATCTATTGTTATCATTCACATTATTTGTTTGTTATTACTTAGATTTTTGTATAATAGGTACAAGAGATATAGTAACCTAAATATAGTTTTTTCATATATGTATATGAGTTTTTAATTTTTGTTCGCAGGTTTTTTTTAGCTTACATTTTATGGTAGAAAAAATACTTCTAAATGTACCAAATTGGATCTAGTTGGTATTATTAAATGATCAAAAGAGAAAATATCAAGTATTTTTCAAAATAATAAGGAAAAAAAAAAAAATTGGGAGAAAGAAATTGTAAAACCATTTTTCTTTACAATATGTATAACGAGCAGTGACATCATCGTCATTGCGTAAAGTACCTATGTGTTAAATTGTATTTATTTATTAAGTATATTTGATGATATTATAGTGAAGAAAATTATTTATTTATTTATTTACGTGGGACTTTGTTTTAAATTTTCAATCATTATCTATAAAAGTTGAATATTTTTATTTTTTAACTACAATCATTTTTCAGTTTTCAAATTGATAAATTTTGTCAAAATTTTGCTGTCAACACTTTAAATGCTTATAAAGATATGTGTGCAAATGTATTTTTAATATTTTTAAAATGATATTGTAACAATATATCAAAAGTCATTTATTAAATTTTCACCTTTTTTGACCCAGAGACTACATTTTTATTGACATCTATAGAAAAAAAAACTAAAAAAATTGGAAACTTAAACGTTCGTTAACAGCTCAAGAGATGCCAAAATATTTTAATAATTTTATGGTGTATAGTAAATGATATTTGAGTATTCCATGAATCTACGGTCATTTGTTTTAGAATTATACAAAAACCAAAATCTGTTTTGTCAAAAACCCAATTTGCGTTTTTTTTTTCCCCCGGCGCTTTTTACAACTACTGGGAGTTTTAAATTTTGAAATCCTATTACATTAACTGCAGTCACTTTCCTTTCAAACAAGACACTGATGTTGAAAATAAAAGAATTGTTTTGATTACTTATTGTTTACACACACTATATGAATAGTAATACTACGAACGTTCACCGACACTTTATACATTGATTATTACGATTACGTATAGACAGTGGACACTACACAGTCAGAACACACCTGCCATTTCCTCATAGTCACATTGTCATACAACTTAGTAATTGATTTTATTTTTATAAGCTAAAAGAAAAATGGAGCAAAAAAAAAGTAAGGTACCAGCAACTAGTTGTACTCCATTGAATTTTTTTAAAAAGAAGCTTGGAATTGACGTAGGTATTACAATTTTAAATTATTCAAAATACTAAACATTATTAGGCCCGGAACTAAATGTTTTAAAATCGTACAAAATATGTACAACGTATTTTATACACTTATCATAATTTATAATTAGTATAACAACTCGCGCTAAAATTATGCAAAATTAAATAAACACCAATTATAAAATGTATTGAAAATTTAACTGCAGTCACTGCAGTTTATTCAATCAACTATTAAGTATCTATGTCATATTCATTTTTATAAAAAATTTGAATGAGTTTATTAAAAAAATATAATTTAATAATTTATAATAATAATTAATAATGCATACTATTTAATAATAATTTTACCTACACAATTTCTTGTATATTATTTAAAGAAACAGAGAAATCTGATGATGTATTACGGGTAAAGCCCCCCACAAGTTTGCCATAAAAATTTATTTTGAACCCCTCCCATGAAACATTCTCAATTACGCCACTGCTTTACAATAAGTATAACGAGCAGTGTACCTCGTCATTATTTAAAATAATGTACCTACCTATGTATTAAATTTGATTTTAATGATAAATAATTTCATACGATAAAATATGATACTAGTGTATAAATAAAATACAATCGTTGGGCTTTGTTTAGTGAAAAATAAAATATATTTTTTACAAAAATGAAAATATTATAATAATGCTAAATTACGTATCTAAGTTAATTTAGTTTTTATGATTAGATAATTTCGAAACCGTGTAATCTGTTTTAAAACAATAATTTGTAATAGTGGTAGACATACCTAGTCTGCAACAATATTACAGAAAGCAAGGTTAATAAACAAAAATAATACTCGTACAATGTATACAACTACAAATAAAAAATCATCAGTTACAATTCATTTAAATCACGATATTACGAGTACTGTTGTTATTTCAGATACATATTATACACGTTTGATTTTACCACAATTGGCAGCTGTAAGTATATCTACTTAATAACATTATTTTTATTGTGTCAATTTTCTTAATTAATTCATTAGACACTTAGTAGTAGTTGATGATTCCTTTAATTTAAGTATAGTCAATACTCATTATTGTTATTCAATTCAAATATAATTAATAATTATAATTATTGAATACAGTAATCCCTCGTTATCCGCGAAGGTTACGTTCCAGCAAACCTGCGCGGATAACGAAACCGTGGGTAACGAGACAGGTAGTTATCATAGACCCATAAGTACATATATGTATGTATAATGTATGTGTTATACCTATAGCGATATAACAACAATTATCTACAAAAATCATTATTTTCAAAAATAAACTTCTACAGTGTTCGTGTAATAACGGTAAAACGTTATCGCAATCGCAATCGCAATCGCATTAATAATTTGTTATCGTGAACCCAACCGCGGATAATCGAAACCGCGGATAACTAGGGATTACTGTAATATTTTAATGCATAAATTGTAAATTGTATACTTTAAATGTTTCACAAAAAGTATTTGAGTACCTACCTGAAACATCGAATACGGAAATTTTGCATTATCGTGTTATAGTTTATTCGATTTTGATCAAATTACATAAATTGTTTTCTTTATAGATGGAATTCGATTTTGCGATAAAAGATTCTATTTGTGGTTGCAAGGAAAACTTATAAGTCACCCAAAGCTTGCATATCACTTAAAATGTTCTTTGGAGGTGCTTTGATTCCAATTATGGATGATCTAGGAATCTACAATGCCACTTGTCCTATTCCCGTGGTATGAAAGTTTTGTAGAATTATAAAATAATTTAATAAACATTAAAATCTTCCTAACGATAGTCACATAAAAAACTTTTTTTGCATTTTCGATTTTTAGAGGATCTAATAATGCATTGTTTTTAGAATAACGTGTATTTTGAATTAAAATTTTTTATTCTCTAAAGTAAGTGTTTTATACTTTGTTTATTAATGAACTGGAAAAAAAATAAGGGAAAACGACATAAAATGTTATACATGGTTCCTCATAACTCATAAGTTCTTCTATATACTAAATAAAAATATCAACATGCGGTACTCACTCTCGCACGTGTGGTTCCTGCACGCAGACACCGTATTTGCAAACCAAAAATCCGTTCTGACAATAAGCGCGTTAACCACGTGCTCAGCGCGATTAACGAGGACGCTGTAAGCGATTTGATCAGTCTCAACACATCTTACGCCAATTTGAAGGATCGACTTATTAGAACGTTTTCACACAGTCGTCGAGCCGGGTTCCTCAAAGGTTCCTCGACACGAGAGCCGTGATCCACAACACGTTAGATGATACCGCGTTAAGGAAGTTCTGGCTGCAAAAGTTGCTGTCAAATATTCGTCCATTGTCTTTGGTCTTAACGGAACGTTGTCCGACGTTGCTTGTGCTCGATTCCTTCCTAAATTATTAGCAATTTACAATGGGTGGTGCTGGGTACACGCTGGCACCACCCATTCAACATTTGGAATTTAAACCCAAGGCTTTCGTTAATTTGTTTGTGCTCCGTTTGTGCTGGTTTGTCCTGCAATTCCCTTCGTTTGTGTTCGATTCCTTCCAAAGTTATATGCAATTTATCTAGGGTGGTTCCGGGGACATGCTAAATAAAAACATTGAATATCTGGTCCGAACAAAAACCTTTCGTTTGTGCTCCATTTGTGCTGGTTTATGCTGCAATTCCCTTCGTTTGTGTTTGATTCCTTCCAAAGTTATAAGCAATTTACCTTGGGCGGTGCCAGGGACATATGCATCTAAATACAAACATTGAATATACGATCTGGACAAACAATTCTCGTTTGTCCTGGTTTGTACTGCAATTCCCTACGTTTGTACTCGATTCCATCCAAAATTATAGTTAATTTACTTTAGGCGGTGATTTGTGTTAAGTACATGCTTACGTAGTGTTTGAATTATGAAATATTTCACTATATAATGAAATATTTCACAAAAACGTGAAACATTGAACTTTTTTTAACACAATATTCAGTGTTTTAAATTCTAATGTATAAATACAGTAGGTATATAACATACAATATACATTATACATGTATAATATTGTATATACCTACTTGTATCATCTAACATCAAAATATTTAAACATTTTGAATACCATTTTAAATGTATAATTCCAAAGGTTAGGTATACCTTGCAGTTATGAAGGTAATTTATGACAATTATATGTAAATATAAAACTTATTTAAAAATAAAACAAAATTTATTAAAATACTGAAATCATTCAACATTTTAAATTTCATGAAATTTTCAAACACTATGCTTACGTTAATGTATTTGATCATGATTTTAAAAATAATTGGAGTTATAATATTAATACAATATTATGTACAATAAATATTTAAATGACTGTAATCGAAGTTCAGGGTACTTTGCATTGAATATCCATCACAATTATAACATTTTGTTGGACTCTATTTTAACTATAATTCAATACTATCCTTATATACTACTCCTGTTATATATATATATATATGTATAAATGTTATAATAATGCCTAATTATCTATGTTTAATTAGTTTCTATGTTCAGAAAATATTTAAACTGTGTAATCTGTTTTATGACAATAATTTTTTATAGTGCTAGACATACATAGTCTGCAACAATACGGAAAGCAAGGTTAATAAACAAAAATAATATTTCGTACAATTTATAATTACGAATGAAAAAATCATCAGTTACAATTCATTTAAATCACGCTATTCCATAATTTGACATTAATTTTAATATATATAGATATAGATATATAATTAGTGGCTGTGGCAAGGTGACTCGACTTCATTGAATTTTAACTAACAGTTGAAAAATAAACTGGGTTGGATAAGTTGGAACTTATATGCAAATGATATGTTAGAGATGAAGTGTTTGTTAATAATTACTCTTGTGGTTTTTGTAACTGTTGTTATTTCAGATACAGGTAAACCTTTGTTTTTACCACAATTGCCAGTTGTAAGTATATATCTATTTGATAACATTATTTTTATTGTGTCAATTGTCTTAATTAGTTCATTAGACACCATCTCCTTTAAACGAACATGTTGTCTAATAGGTATACAGTATACTATAATAGTATAATATGATGTTGATTAATACGATTTAATATTATATTACAACTATAAATAAATAATACTATAATATACTACTAGGTAAACGAATAACGATTATATGTTTTTCTTCAGGGCAAGTACCGATTAAATTTCTTAGCAATGATGCGTTGCACTTCCGTCCCGTCGAATAATAAAAATCAATTTAATTTTTACCTAAGCAAAAAGACTGCCAATACTTCAGAAATTAAGGGTAACGTAACACACCTCGAACCATTTGATGATTCTCTTAATGTAAATATATTTATTATTATTAAACTTAATAATATATTATTGGACTAATTTCGAATTATATGGCTTGAAAAACTAATTTTCATATCTAGTACAAGCACATATAATACTAAGATTGTTGAAGTTTGTCTTATTGTTTTATTTAGATATAAATTAAATTTAGCTCAAATTAGATCATTTATTTATAGTTGGAATTTGATTTTTCGATAAAAGATTCTATTGGTGGTTGGAAGGACAATGCTTTATCTTACAAGACACCCAAAGCATGCTCATCACTCAAAATGTTGCTAGGACGAGCTTGGACTCCACTCATGGATGGTCTTGGAGTCTACAATGCCACTTGTCCTATTTCCGCGGTATGAACGTTTTGTAGAGTTATATAATAATATAATTAGCATTAAAATCTTCACATTGATAATTTTATTGCAGTAACGCAGTGCGACCCACTCGTCGCTTACTATACACCATGATACACCCATTTAAAACTGAACTTCGGAGATCAATTCTAATAGTTTTATATTGACTTAAATAAATACATTTTTATATACTTGACACATTTCACACATTTCTATCTTTCAATATACCTACATTGAATTGAAAATTGGACTTTGTAAATAGGTAATATGTTGAACAATCAGAAAGTTGTTTTGTATTTAGAAAAAAATTTTAAAAAATCATAAAAATGCTTGTGTGAGCATATTGTATAACTATATATATAATTAAAATAATAACTGGAAAATTGTTAAGTAAATCAAAAGCTTCTCGTAATTGTTTTTTTAAATATAATCAATTTTCTGAATAGAAACATACATTTTTAGTTATACCAAATTCCTATAGACCTACCCATCTCCAATTTTTTTTTATACATTTTATATTTATTATTTATTAAGTTCTTTCTAATCGATTATTAATAAATAGTAAGTATTATGCAAAATATAATTTTTATATATTATATGTACTAGTCAAGGGGATTGCAAGTGGTCAATTTGTGTTTTTCGAACACACGTTAAGAAATTTAGCCGTGTTTTCATTCCAACCTGTTGATCTAGTGAAGTGATAAGAATTCTAAAAATATATATGAATTTGTCGTCAAGTCTAATGAGATTGAATTTTCAAGATTTTTTTTTTGATTTTCTAAAAAAATTTAAATATTCCATTTCATGTTTTAGTACGACCTTTTTAAGGTTTAGGGAATAAAATCAAAAACGCGGGAAAGTCTCAAGATAACATGACGACAAATTCAAATCTGTTTTTAGAATTATTATAGCTTCACTAGATCAATCGGTACGTTGGAATGAAAACACGTCTAAATCCGTATTTTTCACGTGCGGTAGACAAAGATAGAAAATCACCACTTCCTATCCCTTTAACTTAAAAGTAAAAAATTATAGTGTTTAATTATGTTTTCAGGGTTTTTATAAAGGGCCTGGCATAAATACTGCTGTTTTCGAGTTAACCAATTTCCCAAAGACATTTTTTTATGGAACATACAGAGTTACTTCTTATTATACCAAACATAAAGAAGTCTGTGGTTGTTATATTGCAGTTGTAGAGGTGAAGCGGCCTTGGGAAACAGACTAAACATTAAATTACAATTAACCTATCATAATATTATTCATTTTCACGTACAGATTGCACAATTAGCTATTGTTGTCATTCAATTTTTTTGTGTGTTATTACTTAGATTTTCGTAACAGGTAAATGAGATAAATAAATTTCGTGTGCATGTATATAAGTTTATATTTTTGTTCGTAGGTTTATTTTAGTTTCTGAGTGAAGCGATGAATGTATTTATTTAACAACGATGTGTGTGTTAAGTAAAAAATTCCTAATAGTTTTCAAAAGCGCCGGGAAAAACAAAATAAAAATTAGGTGAAAACCGGAATTTTCACGGAAAATCAGCTTTTGAAAAAGATTTTGGTTTTTGGTGTAACTATCTGAAACAATTGACATAGTAGACACATGATATTTTCAACGGTTGTTTATATTAGCAATTTCTATACACGATAGAATTTTCAAAATATATTGATTTGTTTTGCATTGCTACGGAAATTTTAAGTTTAAAATTTTTTACTTTTTTTTTTTCTGTGAATGTCAATAAAATTATTTTATATTTTGGATAAAAAGCATGAACATTTAGTACAAGGCTCCTATAATATATTGTTACAATGGTAATTGAAAAATATTAAAAAATTTTCAATTTCAAAACCGTGTAATCTGTTTTATAACAATAATTTATAATAGTGGTAGACATACCTATATTCTGCAACAATACTGAAAGCAATGTTAATAAACAAAAATAATATTCGTACAATATATATTATTACACATGAAAAATCATCAGTTACAATTCATTTAAGTCACGATATTCCATAATTTGACATTAATTGTAATATGTAATATATATATTATAACTAGCCAACCCGTCACAGCTTCACCCGTGATTGGTTGTTTATTTTGGCTTCGGACGATGATATTATTATGTATTATTTTTTATTCAAATTTAATGTGATCGGCAAGTAAATATGTAAAACGGCTAATGAAAACGTATTGAAATGTTTCTAGTGGTATTAATGGTAAAATTCGTGGGCTCAGAACCAAAAGGTGCTAAATCGATTTTTTCGAAAATCCACTTTTTGATATAAATGGGTTTATTGGTCAATGGTCTATAATCCAAACTCACATCCAACTTTTTAAGTTCATTATTTAAGGAGTTATCCAGAACTAAAAGGTGCTAAATCGATCAAATTTACACTTTTGTTATTTGATAGCGATCTAGATAGCACCTTTTGGTTCTTGAGAATAGTGTTAAAACCAAAAGGTTCTATCTATAAGATAAAATAAATTAGTGATAACCAAAAAGTACTATCTCATATTCACTGTATCAACCATACAATAATAATATGATGGTACAATATTATTAATTATTGTACATTTTTATCAACAAAACAAAGATTTCTATAAATAATTTTAATAAATATACGGTACATTTACCTTAGTCCTTAGTAAATATTATTTTTATTTTGTCTTTATTTTAACGGGATGCCTCAACATTCTGATCCGTGATCTTGTCAATTATTATCATTATAATAGAAAAAAAAATATGTTGTCATCATGGTTACGATACCCTAATGAAAAATATGAAAATCAGAATCTTATAAGTTATAACCTTAATGTTTAATTAATTGAATATTAATTTTATTTTATTTTTTTTTTTTGGGGGGAGGGGGTTACTTTTAACCCCTTCTACAGGTATGGTCATGTATATAGGTTAGGTTAGGTATCTATTATACTCAAGTGAAAAGCCAATTACATGTCATTATTTATTATTTTGAGGTTGGTAACATCATAGTGAAAACATACATTTAATTCAAAACCAAGAAGTTCTAACTAAGTGAAAAAAAAAATATTAACAACCAAAAGGTTCTATCTGAAGAACTTTTTGGTTCTTAACGGAAATTTTTTACATTTTTGTTTTTCTTACGTTACATTTTGATTTTAAGAAAAATAAATTGCTAGTGTTAACTCAGAACAACTTTGTGAATTTTTAGATGTACTAATCATTAAAAATCATTCATTACGAAAAAAGATAATGCAGTTTTAAGTTGAAAATAGTTTAAAATGGCTCTCCTGAACAATTTGATATTTTGAGATAGCACCTTTTGGTTCTGAGCCCACGATTTCTGTACCAAAATAAACGATTAATTCGAAGTAGGTAGTACAATATGATATAAATATCACTAACGGTTTCCAATGTTTACAAAAACTACTCTTTTTAACAAGTTGTGATTTTCATAAGTTCGATTTCTCTTTTGTATTCAATTAAAATTACATTTGAGAATTTTAACATATTTTATACACCCACAATACTCTTTACAAAAT